>NW_005871304.1:805537-823891 GCF_000147115.1 Myotis lucifugus
CTATTTCTAATAAAAAGAATTACAAGCCCTGGCCAGTGTTGATAAATGGTTAGAGCATCGGCCCACGCACTGAAGGGTCAAGGATTCGATTCCTGCTCTAGGGCACATACCTGGGTTGCAGGTTCACTCCCCACTCCCAGTCGGGGCATGTGCAGAAGACAACCAATCGATGTGTCTCTCTCACATTGATGATTCTCTCTCCCCCCCCCCCCGCCACTTCCTCCCTCCCTTCCACTCTCTCTGAAAAGCAATGGAAAAAATGTCCTCATGTGAAGATTAAAAAAAAAAGAGTTACAATACTAAAATGTCTCATGCTTAAGGAGGATGAGCCCCAAGCTACTCTAAAAATTCCTACAAAGTGACTGATTCCTTAAGCATTCTGGTGGGCAGGGGCTTAATTTATCATCATTCAGAAGAGTACCTAAGCTCAGAAACTACACTTTATTCCTGATTCTACTTGACCCAGAAATTCTAAAACACTTTTTAAAAATAATACTTTATTGTTGAAAGTATTATATATGTCCCCTTTTCTAAAACACTTTTTAAATTTTTTAGTGAAAGGACAAAGAAACTTCAATCTACTAATCATCTACCAAGGTCAATAATTTTGTCAGCATCATATCATTTTAATTATTGTTACCAACATCAGTAATCAATTCTTAGTATCTGATTCAATGTTAAGGCCTTACGTGTTTTGTTTCATTGCCACAATGTCGGTACTAGTACCCTCCTGTTATGTATGGCTGGAAGAAAAAGCCCAGAGAGGTTAAGTAATCTGCCCAAACTCACACAGCTAGTGAGAGGAGAAGCTGGGGTTTGAATCCATGGTGCTTGATGTCAAAGCCTACATTTTTTTTACTTTCATTTTATTGATTTTTTACAGAGAGGAAGAGAGAGTTAGAAACATCGATGAGAGAGAAACATCAATCAGCTGCCTCCTGCACACTCCCTACTGGGCATGTGCCCGCAACCAAGGTACATGCCCTTGATCGGAATCGAACCTGGGACCCTTGAGTCCGCAGGCCAACGCTCTATCCACTGAGCCAAACCGGTTAGGCCCTTATTCCCATTTTATGGATGAGGAAGTTGAGGCTCAAAGAGCCCAAGTCACTTGCCCTGGGTGACAGAGCCAGCGCTAAAGAAAGGCAGGCATTAAACCGTGCTCTTGGCCTCGATAGCTATTTGATGGTGGATTATAGGCATCGGACCTGGAACCTGGGAGGCTTCCAGGAAGCGTGGGGGGGAATCCAGGATCCAGAGGTTCCTGGCAGAGGATAGCTGCGAGGCTGGAAGCTAAGGCCGTCCAGGAAGCCACTCCCCAGGCCGCCACCATCCCGCGGCCACTAGGGGGCGCCCGAGCCCCGCGCAAGCCGGCTGCCGCCCGCAGGGCCCGCAGCCTGGGATTCTGGCCAAGCTCGAGCCCGGGAAGTTCGTGCGCCCCGTGCTGAACCCGAGCAGAGGCGGAGACCGCTGGACTAACTAGGTTGTCCGTCCTCTGTGGAGCCATTAGGGCCTTTAATTACCGGGATTGGAAGTGAATAATTATCTGTGGGGCCTCAAGCCACTGAGTCACTTCCCCGCAGAAACCAGATTCCCCGGGCGGAAGAGGGGGTGGCTGCCAGCTGGGGGGGGGGGGGGGGCGGGGCGGGGCCCGGGCCGTTGGGGCCTGGGGGGGGGGTGTGGTGAGCGCTGCCCCTGGCCAAGGGAATAATTCTGGAGCCTGAGTGTACATTTCTGCCGGGCCGCTTACCAGCCTTGTGACTTGGCAGGCATGTCACCTCTCTGTGCCTCAGTCCCTCTTCCGTCAAACGGAGAGAAATAGCATCCTATCCTTCATACGGTTGTTGGGAAGATTAAATAGTTGATCCGTGTAAAGCCCTCAAAATAGTGCCTGGCACAGAATGCTCTAATAACGATTATTCTGTTATTACCATCATCATTATTGTCATTTGGGCATAGTAGGTAGTTAAGAGCTGGAGTTCTGCAATCAGATAGGCCTTGGGTCCAGACCAGCTGCTTCAGTTACTTAACCAGTTGCATGACTCTGGACACATCACTTCACTGTTCTTGTGTCTCAGATTCCTCATCTGAAAAATGAGGAAATCCATAGCAAAGCCCACCCAGTGCGGGGGGGGGGGGGGGGGGGCGGGAAGGGAAGGGAAAGGAAGGGAAGGGAAGGGAAGGGAAGGTATAATATTGCCTGAGATGGTCTCAGCTTGGTGCACACTTCAGAAAATAGAGTCCAGATTATAAAAACTCTTCATCCTTTTCCTTGGCAAGGACTTGAGGCAGTTTTATTTTATTTTAAAATATATTTTTATTGATTTCAGAGAGGAAAGGAAAGGGAGAGGGAGAGGGAGAGGGAGAGATAGGAACATCAGTGATGAGAGAGAATCATTGGTCGGCTGCCTCCTGCACACCCCACACTGGGGGACGGAGCCTACAACCTGGGCATGTGCTCTGACCGGGAATCCAACCGTGACCTCCTGGTTCATAAGTTGATGCTGAACCACTGAACCATGCGGGCCGGACCAGGCAATTTTAGAGTCAGAGGCACTGGAAGGACAGAAAAGGGAACCAAAGCCTCGGGAAGGAAGCAAGGGGCATAGATGGCCTCAGGCACTGAGCTCAGCAGATTCGACCGTAGCCCAGGAATCTGCCTGGAGAGCTCCGACTGACGGAGGAAGGACCCCGGTACAGAATTCCTTTCTGATGCCCTTTCCTGAACCTCCCAGCTCAGTTGGACTCTGATGGATGGGAAAGGGTTGGTTGGGCACCCCCAGAGTCGTCTGGAACTTTGTATTAGTTATGTGCAATGCAACAAATTACTCCCTAACTTCGTAGCTAAAAAAAATCCAAAGTCTTGCCCTGCCTGGGTAGCTCAGTTGGTTAGAGCATCGTCCCAATACGCCAAGGTTGCTGGAACCCGTGTCAGGGCTCATACAAGAGGCAACCAATGAGTGCATAAATAGGTGGGACAACAAATCGATGTTTCTCTCACTCTCCTTTCCTCTCTATCTAAAAATCAATTTAAAGTTTTTAAATACAAAATCTCATCTAAATCAGTTATGAGACTCAAGGTACAACCATTCATTCTGAGGTAAATTCCTCTCCTCCCGTGAAATCAAACATGTTATGTGCTTCCAAATACCATGGGGGCCATTATAGGATAGACATCCCCATTCCAAAAGGGAGACATAGAAAGGAAGAAAGGAGGGGCAGGTCCTGCGAAGTCCAGATGCTTCAGGCTCTTTGGCTAGATCAGTGGTTCTCAACCTTCTGGCCCTTTAAATACAGTTTCTCATGTTGTGACCCAACCATAAAATTATTTTTGTTGCTACTTCATAACTGTAATGTTGCTACTGTTATGAATCGTCATGTAAATATCTGATATGCAGGATGGTCTTAGGCGACCCCTGTGAAAGGGTCGTTCGACCGCCAAAGGGGTCGCGACCCACAGGTTGAGAACCGCTGGGCTAGATGCTCTCCCCTGCAGGCCTGCTGGGACTGCGGTCCCACCTTCTGGACGCACTGGGCTGGGGGAATCCTGCCTCTGGCCACCCCAGGATGGCATTTCTGCCCCCCGAAGGCCCTGTGCCCATCCATGGCTTTATTAGGAGAAGCCCTGGCAGCAGGTGGCTCGCCCAGCCTGGAGGCGCAGGGGCAGCCCCGCCCCCAGGACTCCGCTGGAGAGTGCTCTGAGGAGGGCGCTCAGAGACGGCCCCACCCTTGAGGTGGCCCTCTGCCTGGGTTGTGTTGCTGGCAGCTCTTCAGAAATCTAGGTGGAGACAGCCACACCCCCCACAGCTTTTCTGGGCATAGCCCAGACCTGAGCAGAAGGGCAGGGACAGCTTCTCCTTTAAAATCCTCCTGCCACAAAGGCCTTATACTCTAGGCTTGTGATGGGAGGGAGCCCTGATGACCCGCAGCGTGCCTCTTCGTGGACATCTTTCTCTGCAGCCCTCCTCTTTTCTTCCTGGGCCCTCACCAGAATTGCCAGTGGTCAGTTCATGGCAATATAGGCTCTTCCCAGCATGTGCCCCGAAACCCTTCCAGCCCCTCCCCAGTTCCCGGTTCCAAAGCTGCCTCCACCTTTTTGGGTATTTGTTACAGCAGCACCCCCACTTCTCAATACCAATTTCTCTGACTTAGTCTGTTCGTACTGCGATAATGAAATACCAGAAACTGGGTGGCTTAGAGACAACAGACATTTATTTCTCACAGTTCCGGAGCCTGGAAGTCCGAAAGCGAGAGGTCAGCAGATCCGGGTCTGAGGACAGCCAGCTCTCTGGTCACAGATGGGGCCTTTCAGCGGCAGCCTCACATGGCCATTCAAGTTTTAGTTCATCAACATCAAACCAAGTTATGAGAGTCAATCCCTCAGTGACAGTAGCCACGTTTGCAGGGCTTATGGCCTCTGACCGTATCAGGCAGCCCAGATAAAACATTTCCACCACCACAGAAAGTTCCATCTGTCAGCACCAGTGTGGAGGAATGCCTGGCATCGAGCGAGCCTCTGAAACGGTTACTCGTAGGATTAACCATATATCTGTTAACTAGTATAATTATAGTGTTATATCTGTGACTGTTAATCCTGTGCTAGTTTATTGTTATTCTCATATTTATTATTAATCTTATTACTAACCTATTGTTATGTTATGTTTATTATTATTAATCCTGTAACCATTAGTTCCTATTACTATTAACCCCTGACCCATTAACTGTTATCCTATTTATTATTGCTACTAATATCCTACTGTTATTTTATATTTGCTATTAAACCTGTAATAGTTACTATTATTATTAATTAGACCTGCTAACTATTGTTACATTATATTTATTGTTATCAACCCATTTATTATTAATCCTGTACATCTTAACCTCCATTTTGTTAATGTTAGTTATTAATATTACTATTAATGGTATTAATAAGTACTTATTAATATTGCCATCGACCATTGTTTTGTTATTGTTATTAATCCTGAGAGTCTCTGGCCCTTGGGAGTTGGCAGGCAGCAGGTGCTCTCACCCATTGGAAGGAAGGGCTGTGGGACCTGCTCCCTTCAGACCGCCTTGCTTGTTTGGGGAATTCAAATAAACCTCTTTCTCTTTTGGGCCCTAGCAACCTGTGGAGTGGGAGGAGCCACCGCCAGCCAGCCTCGGGAGGAGAAGAAATCGCTGCTCTAAGCTAGATGCTTTCAAATCGAGGGCAAGGTAAGGCGATGGAAGGGCTATTCGTTGTAAACCATTTGCCTTTCTAAGGAAAATCACAAAATGAGAAGTCTCTATTGCTGAGAGCATTGAAACAAGAAGCTGGTTCTGAAGGGGACGCTGCTGAAAAGTTAAGCGAGAAAGAAAACCACTTAGGGCCTCAGAGAAATCTGGCGGGGAGAAGGCTTGCACGGTGATTAAAAAGGGGAAGAACCACAAGTCTCCATTTAAGTCAGCAGAACTGCCGTCTGGGCAGTGAGAGGGAAAGTGCTTGTGGCTGGCAGATTTCAGCAACCATTTGACAACTGCTGTGTACCTGGCAGCTCTGTGGGCATCACCTGGCGGCTGTTGGACTGCAGGCAAGTAACTGCTCTCTCTGGCCCTCGGTCTCCCCAAGGGTGATAAAGAGATAATAATACAGGGTGAATAATTTAGGCTTCCCTCATACCTGTCCCCCCACCCCCTTGTCCCACATCCTCACATGGGTGTGAAAATCACTGGGTTCCCTCCTAATGGGTTCCCAGCTGTGGACTATGAAGCTCAAATCCTAAGTTAAACAGACCCTTTGGCTCAAAACACGCCATGGCTCCCTATTGCCCTCAAGAGAAATCCCAAACTCGCCACCAGTGTCTTCCAGTCTCTAGGTAATGGACCCGCCTTTCCAGGTTCATCTTTCCCCATCTATCAGTCTAGGTATCACCACTGCCTTCTTGACTTTCCTCCAACACACCAAGCTTATTTCCACCTCAGGACCTTTGCACTTGCTGTTCCTTTGGTCTGGAATGTCCTTCCCTCAGACCTCATCTTGCCTGGATCCTACCTGCTTTGGGGTGGGGCAGAGATGTGCTCTCAGCTCCAATGTTAGCTCCTCAGAGAGGTCTTTCCTGAACCTCCAGTCTAAGACAGCGTCTTTCCACTCTCCATCCTGTAATTGTATTGTCATCTTCATAATACATTGCCCCGTTTATTTATCTATGCTCTTCATCCCCCCACCAGTACGTTAGCTCCATGAGCCCAGGGGTATCTGTTTTGTTTACTGCTGTGTCCCCAGCACCTAGACTAGTGCCTGCCCGTCGGTAGATATTTAATACACACTTGTGGAAAGCACATGGTTGTGGCCAGTTCCTTCAAAGTTATAAGAATTTTTCAGCCCACCCGCCCCCTCCCCCGATCTGGGTGGGGTCTGGAAATCCCCTCTTTCCGGGGAACCCCTTGCTGCAGCAGCAGGAGTAGACTTGACTGTTTAGAAACACTAATGTAGTAGTGTTTTCCCTGGGGCAAAACTCCGTGCTCACTGCTGTAATGCATTAAACTCATTTCATCCTCACAGGAACCCACTGGAGTGGGTACTCTCGTATAGTTTCCATTTCATAGATGAGGAAATTGAGGTATGGAGAAGTCTAGTCATCTGCCCAAGACTGAGAAGAGGGGGAGGCAGTGGAACAGAGCACTGAGCTGTCTGGGAAGGGGTGGTGTGGCCCCGGCTGGCTGGGGGCGTGAGCGACTTGTTTCCGGTCGGGAAGGAGGGAAGAATAGGCATTCTTCTCCCTCCTCCCAAGTGTTGGAGGAAGGCTGGCTGAGCCTAGGCTCCACCTCGGGACTAGGGGGGACCCCACCGTCAATCTCACCCCACGTAAGGCCCGTACAGAAAATGAAAGTAGTCCGGGGGCGAGCAGAGAGGGAGGCCGGGAGGGCATGGGAGCCGGCGGTCGGGGAGAGCTTCCTGGAAAAAGATGCACTCTTGGAGTGGGGCGACGGGTGTCGGATAGAGGCACGGGCTGAGGCAAGAGCAGAGCTGGGGGCGCGGGGGCCGGGTGGGGTTGGGATCCTTCCCCAGGCGATGATGAAAGCTGCGGTAGCTATTGCACCGGCTGGACCCGCGCGTGCTGATAAGGCCCGGTCTAGGGGAGTCGGCTGGGGCGCGCCCCCTCCAGGCTGAGCGGCTCGGCCCCGCCCCGCCCCAGGCCCCGCCCCTCCCCCACTTGGCCCCGCCCCCTCCGGCGGAGGCACTCGGTGGTAGGCAGGCGCTAGGTGGGCGGGGCCGGAGTTGTCCAGCCCCTCGGGTCGTTCATTCCCTTCTTTAGGCTGCGCGAGGCGAACTCGGGTGGGCGAGAGAGGGGCGTGGCTTATCAAGGCCCCGCCTCTCGTCCGGCCCGCGTTCGAGACTCTCGGACCTGGTCAGCCTCGGGAAGCAGGGCTGGTGGGCGGGGCCATGCTCAGCCCCGCCCCCTCTGGCGGAGTCTGGCTCGCGGTCGAACAGGGGCGGGCTCCGCGGTGGCCCCGCCCCGGGCCGGCCCCGCCCCTGTCGTGGCCGCCCTCCCCCGCCGGGCTCCGCTAGCACAGCCGGTTCCTCTTTACATAACGGCGCGGGGCGGAATGGGCTCGGGCCACCGCCTCCGCCCGGCCGCCCGCCTGGACTATCGCGGCCCGCGGTGGCAGCGGTGGCGGCAGCAGCAAAGTTTCCCCGGCGGCGGCCCGGGGGCGCATCCTCCCGCAACTGTCAAGCACTGGCGGCGGAAATGATGAGACGCTGGCCATTTTCCGAGCCCGGGTTTCCTGCCTGAGCCCCGCTCGAGCGAGCCGCGAGCCAGGAGCCGGCGCGCGGGAGAGAACGTGCCCGGGGCGGGGGCCCGCCCGCCCCCTCGGGATTTCGAGGGGTCGGGGGCGCGCGACGCCATGGGCCGGCCGGGCCCGGACCCCCTCTCTCTCAGGTAAGCCCGCCCCTCCAGCTCTCGTCTTGGGGAAGGGAGGGCTTTCGTGGGGAAAGAGGAGGCCCATGTCCAGTCCGTCCAGTGTCTGCGCACGCACAGCAGCCTGGAATACTGTCCTGCCGCTAACTCGCTTGGAGGTGCTCGGGGTGACCCTTCTCCAGCTCCTGTGCCACCCTCCGGGCGACACCCCCACCCACCCACACACGTGTTGGGGATGTAATGGGGATAGCCGAGGCGGTGAGGGAGGTGCCGAGAGAGGGTATGGCTAACACCCCCAATCCGCCTCTGAAGGTAGCCCAGCCCGTCGAGGGCAGCCTTCCCGCTCCACGTGTGCCTGGTGGGGAAGGGTCGGGGGTCACCGTTTGCGACCTTGAAAGTGAAAGTAGTCCAACTGAGGCCGTGAGAATGGAAGAGCCCTCCAGCCGCAGCTAGCCTCTCCTCTCTCCCAGGCCAGGCCATGTGGCTACCAGGGTAGCACCCCGATTTTGGAAGCCCCTCTTCCGCACTCCTTGCATGTGGGGGTGAGCGGGGTCAGGTACCTCCATGCCACTGAATTTAGAGGTTCACAGGGTTAGAAAGTCCCAGACCCAGGTCTGTTTGGTCTAGGACCCTCACACCCGGGACCTGGGGCTCCTGAGGCTCCTGGGGAATCCTCCCACCAAAGAAATAAGAAGCGGGTGTGGGGCTGCATTGGGCTGATTGATCAGCAGAGCTGGGAGGGTATCTCAGAGGCCTTTAATGCCCCGTGAAGAAATCCCCTTCCTCCCTTTGGCCACCGGGGCTTTTGGAATGATGGGGACTGCATTTGAGGAACTGTATTTGCCTGTCCGGCTTCTTTATTTCTTTAGTTTCCTCATTCTCCTGTTTCTCTTCCCCATTCCCGGGGCCACTATGATGTAGGTGAGGAGGTCATTGCCTGCAGCTGGGGGCCTCCAGGGAGGGACATGGCCAGGCCGGCCCTGGTGGGAGGAAGTGAAATTGGGGTGCGGGCAGGGGCTTCAGAGTAGAGGGCCTGGTAATGCAGTGTCTGCAGGGCCAAGGTCCAGCTTTGGGGGCAGGAGGGGCTGAGATTTGATCCGTACCCCCCTTGCTTGGGAGGCGAGCATCCCCTGACACCTACCAGCTGCCAGGCTCAGCTGGACCACCAGCCCATGCTGCATTCCCACTTAGAGTCCAGCCACAGGGCCCTGCCGGGGCAGTGGGCGCAGGAGTCTCCAGGGTTGTGGGTGCGAGTTGTGTCTGGATTTACCATCACTGACCTGGCTGCTAGAGCGGAAACAGCTCTGTAGGCTCCTGGGACCTGTGGGGGCTGGGACCCGGCCCTAATGAGGGGAGAGCAGGCAGAGGCCGCCTGGGCAGCCTGGGGGTCAGCGGATGAGAGGCCAGAGCCTGTTGGGGAAATTGGAAGGGTTTTTAATACACGTTTTCTGAGCCTTTTCCCACAACTCCCCTCTGGGAGGGAAAATCCTTCTGAGCCAAAGGGTGAACATTCCTAGAACTTGTCGGAGTCCCTGCGGGCTCCAGAGGCCAAGGCGAGGCTGGGAAGGGGCTGGACTGAGGTATCAACTGCTGGGGTCCGAGGACCTTCAGGGGCTCAGCAGTGGCCAAGGAGCATCCTGGAGGCTTAGATTCAATTCTCTCTCTGCCTCTTTCCAACTGAGGGTGGGGGCAGTGACACTCGTGAGCCTCAGCTTCCCAGTATGTTAAATGGGGTAATAACAGGTTTGTGGTAGAGACTTAATGAGCTAGTGTATGAGAAGCACCTGCTGCCTGGCAGAGAAAGGGTTCAATTATAGGTGGAGGTGGTGATTTCATCACGGCCGTCATTAGTGTTACTGGCTATGGAAGCTCCGAGGTTTCCTGAATCGCGGGGAGAAGAATTCTGAAGACCCAGGCAGGAGGAGCCAGATGGTGCTTCCTGACTAGGAGACCTCGCTTAACCACCCCAGCCTCAGTTTTCTCACCTGTCAAATGGGAACATACCTATTTCTTAGGGTCTTTGGAGCCATAAATGAGTGAATTCACCAGGTGTTTACAATGGTGTGATCAGGAGGAGGAGTAGTAACAGTGTGAGATTGTCCTTATACTGTTTGTCATGGAAGTTAGCTCTGCGTGTTTTCCTACCAGGTCCTCCCGATCTCCTCTCTTCTGAACCCTGGGCATGAGCCTTCCCTGATAGGACTTTCTAATACAAATCAGATTCTGGAGAGCCACTCCAGATATGGCAGTCGCCTGGGCCCAGCAGGTGCTGGGTTAGGTATCCCTGCAGTAGTTCAGTCTGTGGGGCCCTTTGGATGTCTGGGTCCAGCTGTGCCACCCCGGAACACCCTCCACCTCCTGCAGGGAACTTCTCCTTGAGCAGAGGGGGGTGGGGCTGGAGGCGCTTGGAGGCACTCCCGCTGCCAGTCCTAAACCCCCGCCCACTTTGAGTGGCAGACACAGGGCATAGAAAGCACTTAGTGCTGGGCTTGGCACTCAATAGATATTATTGTTATTGTTATTATTAACTGAGAGGCCTTTCCTGTTAAGTTCCCACCTCTCCCTGGTAGCAGCATGGGCTTTGAAGCCGAATATGGGCTCTGCTAGCTTGTAGCTGTGAGGCCTTGGGCAAGTTACCTAACTTCTCTGGGCTTCACTTGCCCATTGGGAGCCAAGAATCCCTGCCTCTCCAAGGTATATGAGCCTGTATATGAGCTCATGTTCCAAGTGCATGAGCCTGGCACAGAGTGTTGGGTCTAATTTCTATGGCTGTGTGACCTTGGGCATGTCCCTTAACCTCTCTGAGCCACAGGTTTCCTCATCTAGGACATGGGAGTACAAATGACTACACAATAAGAGACATGCATGTGCCTGGCATACAGTCAGTGCTCAATAAGTGGGAGCTACTGCTATTAATGCCCAAGAGGGGGTTGGCACTTAATTGCCAGGTTTCCAGGGAATAGAATCCCTAGGGGGCCCTGGTTGTTCAGCATTTGGGACTGGGTGGGGCAGGAAGCTGCTTCCATCTGGCAGACAGGAGAAGCCCGCCTCGCAGAGTCCAAAGGTGTCATGCAAGTTGCTCGTTCCCAGCCAGACCCTGTTCCCAGCTGCCCATCCTCCCTGAGGAAACTGAGGCGGGCAGGCTGCCCAGGGGAAGTGACTCAGCTGGGGTCACTAGCTGAGTCAGGCCTAATTGGACCCAGGAGCCCTGTGCCCCAGCTCCCTGGCTTCTGGGGGCCTGGGGTCCATTGGGGACTAGGCAGGTCCAAAGGCCACAGCCGGATACTGCTTGTTTAGGCCCTGAAGCCTGGGTGACCAGCTCTCCTTGGTCAGGGCTCCAGGGTCCCACTGGCCATCACTGGGCTGCTCAGCCCAGTGTCCTTCCTCCCGGCAGGGCAAGGGGCACTTCCCCGGGAGAGAGAGCAGGTCCTCCTGGCGTCCCTCGGCCCGCCCAGGCCGGAAACCCGGCAGCTGAGCAGATGGCTGGAAGATTTTTCCTCCCACGCCACCCTGTCAGGGGTCGGCGATGGGGGCTGGGCTGCAGGCTTCCTTGTGAGCCGGCCGGGAGCCTCTGGGGGCCTGCCCGGATGTGGGCCCCCACCCTGGCTGGCCAGGGGGAGCCTGCCACTGCCCCATTTGTCCCCAGGGAGGCCTGGGAGGGAGGAAGTTTGTGCCCTGCTCACCGGGAGCTGACTCACAGGGCGCCTGACGGTGGGGGGCGGGAGGGGGGGGAGAGACTGGCCTTGGGGGACCAGGGGACTGGAAATGCGATTGGGGGAGGTAGACATAGAGGACTGGTAAGGAATCTGGCCTTTGAGTGTCAGCTCACAGGAAGGCCCCAGAGAGGGTGATGAATGTGGGGAGAGGCACAGGAGTGGGTGGGTTTTGAGGGCATCACTGATTGGGGTGGGGAGCTTGTTGAGATGCTTCCCCTTGTTAGGGTCCCACCCTTCTCCCCTTCAGCTGAGGCAGTTAACAGGCAGGAGTCACATGCTGGGACTGGGAGGGGGTGGGGTTTGGAAAGGACTGCCCATTCTTGGGGGGATGGTCCCTGTCTTTCCCCACCTCCCCAAGCCTGGCTGGGGTCCGGAGTGTCAGACTGGGGGCGGAGGCAGAGGAAGCGGAGGACATTTCCTGTCTGGCAGACTGTGCTGGGCTGATAAATGTCCCTGAGCACTAGGTGACCCGAGAGAGTGCATCAGGGCCCTGCTGGCAGCCAAGGGCCTAGGGCAGACCCACCTCTCAGCCTCCCTGGGGCCCCAGAACCTTTGTTCCGTACTTCCAAGATACTTCGCCACAGCCTTGCCAGCTTGAATGCTGTGAAAGGGCAGCGGGCCGCCTGCCAGGAAGTGTGTGGGAATCCCCCAACTCTCTAGGGCTCCTTGGGCAGCGGGTCTGGGCTCCTGGAGAAAGTGCTGTGGGTGGGAAGGACAGAAATGCTCTGTGTGGTCTGGAGTCAACCTGGAGGCCCCCCTGGAGGAGGTGTCTCAGACGGTTTGAGACTTCCTGCCCAACCATCTGTGAGCTGGGGCCAGGGGTGCTGTGTACCTAGGGGACAGTAGAGGCTAAGAATGGCTCATTTTAACTTCATTTACCACAATTTAAAATATCCTCCTCAAGCCTTGGCAGGTGGAATTCCCACAGTGGGGAAGGGCCTTCTCTGCACCTGGGCCTGATAATTAAAAGGGAAGTGTTAGCTTGCCGAGATTACATTACCCAGGCTGATTGGATGGAGGAGAGTCTGAGAGCCCCGATCTCGGGGCTCGTGGGCCCCACAACTCAGAGCCAGGATTCCCAGCTGTTTAAGAGCCTGATATCTCCCTGACTTGGTAGCGGCTTTAGGGTTCCTTAGCATGGATGTGCCTGAACAGGGGACACAGACAACAGGCTAAGACTTCAGCCAGTGGACACAGTTGTTCTGAACTCGAGATCCTGGAGGCAGACTCATCCCTATCCTGACCCCAGGATGGCCATGGACGAAGCTGTCATCATCTCTGTGTGTTGGCTGTGGGGATTTGGGGGAATCCTGGAGCCCTCCCCCACAACTGGGAACTCCCTGTCTCAGAAGAGTAGGCTGAGCAGGTGTGTGGGGGCCCCTGTGTGGAAACTGTTCATCCCTCTGGCTGCCCAGGCTCCCAGATGCTCATGGGAACCCCCAGGTGATTAATAATTGCTTTTTGCCAAGAGCTTTTTAGCCCCTGATCCCAAGGTTGGCATGATCTGATCAGTTGCTTGTCCTCCATGCCTGGCACATAGTAAGTGCGCAGTAAACGGCTACCACCTGGGCTGAGGCCCAAGAAGGAGACCACCTTCCTGTGGCCTGGCTACCCACAGGGCCAGGAAACCTCCCCAGCACCGCCCCCTCCCCGGTTAGGGCCACAGCTGAGTGCTCCAGCTGGCCATTTCCTGACTGGAGCAGCCGCTTCTCCCCTGAGAAGGCCTTTTGTTCAGTTCCCGTGATGCCCCCTCCCAGCCCAGCCCAGCCGGCCAGACTCTCCCTGTGGCTTCTCGTGGCAGGCAGGCCTGACCTTCTCTGGAACTGGCACCTTTATTTTCTAACAATAATGGGAATAAAATGGTAAAAGCCACTTGTTTCTTGAGCCCTGTGCCAAGCACCCCACAGACTCCAGTCCCTAGAATACCCCTAGCGAATGCCAAGAGAACAGCAGCCCATTTTACAGATGGGGACACTGAAGCTCCACAACGGAGAGGTCAGCTGGGGTGGGGTGGGGGGGCAATCTCCATGGGTTTCACACTGCCTTTTCTATCAGTCCTTCTGGGTCAGGAGCATGACTCTAAAGTGTGCGGTTTGGCACCCATCTCAACCGCAGGGGTTCATTAATTCATACAGCTGGTATTTCTAGAGTACCTCCCCTAGCCAGGCCCTGGGAGTGGGCAGGAATGGAGGGCCTCTCGGTCCGCTGGGCGCACAGCCCTGGGTTCTAATCCCAGCTCTGCCCCTCACTCCCTGTGACCCCGGCAAGCCACTCCTCTAACACCTCATTTTCTCAGCGATAAAATGGGCATAATGTTGGGACTCCCCCTCCTAAGGGGAATAAACAAGTGATAAATGCAGAGTGTTTGGAACAGGACAGGGCACCTAGACAGCATGAACTAGTACTCTTTTTAAAATAAAAAATAAAAAATATATAGAGTGATAGATTTCAGAGAGGAAGGGAGAGGGAGAGAGAGAAACATCAATGATGAGAATCATTGATTGGCTTTCTCCTGCACGCCCCCTACTCAGGACTGAGCCCGCAACCTGGGCATGTGCCCTGACTGGGAATGGAACCTGTGACCTCCTGATTCATAGGTCGATGCCCAACCACTGAGCCATGCCGGCCAGGCTAGTACCCTTTCTTATTTTATTTTTTTAAATTTTCACCCTGTGGCTATTTTTCTGACCACCTGGTGGGTTGGAGACTTGGACAGGGGAACTGAATGAGACCTTTACTCATTCCTCCAGTAACATTCACTAGCAAGTGAGTCTTCTTCATGGTGTGCATTTGGGCACCTACAGGGCATTTTGGTGCAAGGGCTTCATCCTTAGCTGTGGGACCTCTCTGTGTGTTAAGTTTCTCCATCTATAAAATGGGAGCAGTTATTGGCCCTACCTCCTATTGTTATGAAGCTTGGGAGAGTTAATGTCTTGCAAGGGTAGTTAGAAAAATGTGTGAGGTATAGCAAGGGCTCAGTACACATCACTCTTATGGAGAAATTGGAATGGGGGCCATGGCCTGCCATCGCCTGGGCAGGGACGGAGCTTGGAGTGGACACAACTGCAGGGTTTGGCCCTGCAGTTGGACTTTGAAACTGACATGCAGGGGTGGACAGGGACAGGTGTTCCAGGCAAAGGGACAGGCAGACAAGCCCAGTGTTCACGGGAGGGTTGGGCCATTGGTGGGTGCTGGCCGCCATGCGTCTACCAGAAGAGCCAGAGGTTGCCAATTCACCTGAACTTTTGCATTCATTCATTCATCAACAGGCATTTATTGAGCTCCTTCCTATGCTAGGAACTGGGCATAGAACGGGGAGCTCCTGGCCTCATTGAGCTGAGTTTGGTGAGCTAAATAATCATCACTGTTAAGTATGTGCCAGACAAGGTCAGGATGTGACTGGGGGGTGGGCTTAGGGAAGTCTTCTCTTGTGTGAGATTGAAGGCAGACTGAGAGCAGGCAGGGCAGAGGCGGCATGAATGCATCACCCAGAGGCAGCTGAGGCAAGTGGGGAAGATCCCACAGGTTCCCGTAGGTGGGGCAGGAACTTGGGTCTGGCACCTGAGAGCTCTGGTTCCCCCAAACTCTGAAGACAATACCTGCCTCACATGTGTCAAGGCATGGATGTGGGGTACCCCAGGGGCAAACCCTCCCCCTTCAGCCACAGGGCTTGTATTCTTGGCAGTGTGGTGACCAAGGGCACATGTGGCTCCTTTCCCCTCCCTCTGCCTGGCTGCTTTTACTGATTACCTACTATGTGCAAAGAGCTTAATGTGTGTAGGTGCCCAGGACACTGTGATGTGCAAAAACTTCAACTTGTGCCCAGCACCCTCCCAGCTGGGGTGTCCTGCTTGATCAGCTCCAGGGTCACCACCGGGGCCTGGAGATGGTGGGGTGAAAGAAACCCATTTTTGGGTTCCAATCTCCATGTGACATTTGAGTCCCGTTTTCAAGGACTCTTTAAAATCACCTTATGTGGTCGATACCATACTGCTCCCAGTGTGACAGACTCCAAAGAATCAGGTGTCAGAGGCCACACAACCAATACATACGTGTGTATGTATGTGCCTGTGTATGTGTGTGAGCACGGGTGTGTAAAGTAGCCCCAGGAAAACAGGCATTTCTGTCTGGTTTACTGTTGTATCCCCAAGGCCTACCACATAGTAGGCCCTCAATAATACTTTTTTGGGGAGGTGACTGAGCAGCCATGATTAAGTGTCCCCAGTGGGCACCTGAGCCCAGCCTAGTTTAGTTGGAAGGAAGGCCAGTCCTAATGGTAACTAGAGAGCTCCAGGGTTCAGCACCTTGGACAGCAGAGGGTTGGGGGGCTTCTGCCCTTTGATGGCGAGGTGCCTGGGGAAGGACCTGAGGTGGAATGGAAGGGAGCCCCAGCTGGGATGGGTGGGCAAGGGTTGGCTGTCTTGACATTCCTCCATCAGAGCAGGAAATATTTTTGCACCTCTTGTGAGTCTAGTCCAGCGGTTCTCAACCTGTGGGTCGCGACCCCTTTGGCGGTTGAACGACCCTTCCACAGGGGTCACCTAAGACCATCCTGCATATCAGATATTTACATTACGATTCATAACAGTAGCAACATTACAGTTATGAAGTAGCAACGAAAATAATTTTATGGTTGGGTCACAACATGAGGAACTGTATTTAAAGGGCCAGAAGGTTAAGAACCTCTGGACTCCAGTCCATTTATTCCTTTTTTTAATATTTGTTTTTATTGGCAATAATACACTCTGACTGTAACATTTAAATAATAATAAAAGCATCCAACCCTTATTAAGCTTGTCTTAGTTTCTGAGGCCTTTACATTAATTAACTCAATCCTCATAACACTCCTATGAGATAGGTATAATCATGGTCCCATTTTACAGGTGAGGAAACTAAGGCAGAGAGAAATCAAAGAACTCACCCAAGGTCACACAACTAGTAAGTGGTGGAGCTGGAATTTGAACCCAGGCTCTGTGTTCTCCTTTTTTTTTTTTTTTTTAACAGGAGAAAATCAAAGGTTGAATTCATGCTCATGGGGAATTCACATAAGCATGAAGTTCCAAAGACAGTGAGACAACATTGGATATATAAGACATTTTTTGACAAAGGAAAAGGGAGGTGGGTATTGTATCTCGTAAGTGAGAAGGGGTGATTTACAGATAGTTAGGAAGAGCCAGAAGTAACTGGCAGGAAAAGTCTTGCTAGGCAACTCAGAAACCATGGCATACAGGGTACCTAGCGAACAGTCTGTGTTCTTTTTTTTTTTTTTAAATATATTTTATTGCTTTTTTTACAGAGAGGAAGGGAGAAGGATAGAGAGTTAGAAACATCAATGAGAGAGAAACATCGATCAGCTGTCTCCTGCACACCCCCCACTGGGGATGTGCCCGCAACCAAGGTACATGCCCTTGACTGGAATCGAACCTGGGACCCTTGATTCCGCAGGCCGACGCTCTATCCACTGAGCCCAACCAGTTAGGGCCAGTCTGTGTTCTTAACCGTATTCCTAGAGACAAGTAGTAAGTCTTCCTTCGGTACTTTCCCCTGCTCCCCAGTTCTTGTTGCTCCCAGGGGTCACCACTGTTTCTGGGTGGGTTTGCTCCAGCCACACCTTTCTTGCCCACCACCCACATTTATGTACCCACAGAAATGGGCAGTTGGGTTGTGTGTGTATGTAAACAGGATCGCAGTTTGTATTTTTCTGTGGTTTGCTTTGTCTGCTTCCTGGTGTACCTGGGAGACGTCTCCTAGGTGGTGGTGCGGATCTTCCACATCCTTTCCCACTGCTGCAGAATATTCCAGCCTGCTGGGGTCACCCACTCTGACTGATGGGCGTATAGGTTGTGACAATTAAAAAAATCTGAGATGTTCTAAGTTAAAATTACAACAATCGGAGAGTGAAAGAGAGCAGTTACAGCTGTGGGCCAGCTCTGACGAAAGACTGCTCACATTCATTCCTGTGTAACTGCTGAAATTTAGGATTAATTTCCAAGTGGCTATTTCCGTGATTGTTGAACCCCAGGCGCCTCCGCTTCTAATTTACATATGAAGTTTCTAATCTGCTACCGGCAGGAGCAAACCCTTCTCCCCCGTGGGTGTGGGTGGGGGTGTTTGCATCAGTGCCCTCTGGCTATAGCTAATGTAAATCCTTTCCGATGGATTTACCCCCCACCCCCACCCCACCCCACACTTGATGTATAAAAACTTGCAAAACTCAGGGGCTCAGGACATTTGTCTTTCCTACCTAGCCATCCGGCCTAATTAGCCCCCCCCTTTTTTTTTTTTTACCGAGAGGAAGGGAGAGGGATAGAGAGTTAGAAACATCTATCAGCTGCCTCCTGTACACCCCCCACTGGGGATGTGCCTGCAACCAGGGTACATGCCCTTGACCGGAATCGAACCTGGGACCCTTCAGTCCTCAGGCCAATGCTCTATCCACTGAGCCAAACCGGTCGGGCTAGCCCTTTCTTTTAAAAAGACTTTCAGCCGCGGGAGCTAACATTTTGTGTGACTCTGGGCCGCGTGGCTCAGTGGTTGAGGGTGGACCTGTGAACCAGGAAGTCACAGGCTGATCCCGTGTGGGGCGCGATTTTTGACGTCGTCGGTCCTGGTGAATGACCTGTCTGCTGGTGGGGGGCTTCAGTGGAACATCCTCACCTGTCTGCTCACTCCTTGTTGCCTCTCCCACTGTGTCTTTCAGCCCTGGCCACTCCACCTCCGTCACCGCCATGAACGGG
>NW_005871304.1:824391-892396 GCF_000147115.1 Myotis lucifugus
CCGGGAGCCGCCGCCTGAGGTCCTCAAGGAGGCCGTGCTGCGCTACAGCCTGGCCGACGAGGCCTCCATGGACAGCGGGGCGCGCTGGCAGCGCGGGCGGCTGGCCCTGCGCGCCCGAGGCCCCGGCGGCGTGGACCGCGTGCTGGAGCTCTTCGACCCGCCCAAGGTAGGCACTGCGCACGCGCGGCGGCTCCGGCGTCGGGGCGCCAGGGGAGGGCGGGGCCTGTTTCCCGCCGGCGGCGCCATGCGAGGGAAGTACCGCCGATGCGAGGGAAGTTCCCTAAACCTTTTCAACACGGAGCCTTTTCTGAGAAGCACTGGGTGTGCCTTCGCCACAGCGAATTGTGAGAAATAAGGCGAGCCCCCAAAGCAGGGGTCCTGGTAGGACACAAGGCGCACCGGAGCCAGGCAGCAAGGCAGCACCCTGACTTGTGCAGGAGGGTGCGGCCCACAGAGCCTGGCGCCGCGCGGGTCCCGCCCTCGTTCTCCGGAAGAGTGAGGCGCGCAGAGCTGCGCGACGGGCTAATTGGCAGGAGGGGTTGACATTTGCTGTTTCAAAATGGCGGCCCCCGGGTGAGCTTCGCGTCACACGGGCCAAAATGGCCGCCGCCTAAACTCCCTTCTTTGACAGAAAAGATGGTTTATTCTCCCATAAGGAACCCACACTGGTCATTACTGTTAAGGAAGCTTTGAGGTGTCTTTGGATTTTGCTCTTTTTCCCCTAATGTGCCGTTTCCGCTCCAGCATCCTGTGTGAGTGTATTAGATCCGCCCGTTAGGCCTCCTTGGGCCCTCCTGGCTGTGACAGTTTCTCTTGTTTTTTGATGACCTCGCGGGTTTTGAGGAGCACCAGGGAGGGGCTTTGTGGAATGTTCAGGGACACCATATGGGCACCCAGGCTGTGGCAGGTTAGTGCCGGATCCTTGAAGACCCTGCCCCAGCAGGGGCTCTGGTTGAGCCTCGACCTTTGAACCAGGAGGTCACAGTTCAGTTCCCGTCAGGGCACAGGCCCGGGTTGCAGGCTCGATCCCCAGTGTGGGCCGTGCAGGAGGCAGCCAACCAGTGATTCTCTCTCATCATTGATGTTTCTCTTTCCCTCTTCCTTCCTCTCTGAAAGCAATAAAAATATATTTTTTTAAAAAGGCCCTGACACAAACTGACTATGACAAATAGGTTTTCTAGGGGTTCAAAACCATCATGGAATTCCTTTGCACCCCCATGCTTTGTGGATGTCTTGTTTTCCTTCAGGTTTTAACAGTTGTGCCTTTTCCCTTTGTAACCAACTGAATTCCACCTGTGCAGTACGGCTGCGGGTCCAGTTCCGCACTCCTGTGCGGTCTCTGACTTCGGTGTATCAAGTTGATGGGATCCCACGGCTTTCACTAATTCCGTTCTCTCTGTGGTCCTATTTGGTGCTAGGAACTTGCTGAGGGAGCAAAGTAGACCTGATCCTCGCCTCCAGGGTCACAGGCTAGGTCAGGAGACTGACTGTTATTCATTTGTTCAACACATTTATTGAGCACCTCTATGTATCAGGCACATGCTAGGTACAGGGGGAACTGGCAGGTGGTGGAGGCTATTAAGGGAATAAACTGCAAGAGAGCATGAATTATGAATACACTAGTGGCCCAGTGCACGAATTTTTGCACATTGAAAGGAAATTAATTAGAAGAAATATTTTAATAGCGCTATTCACCCTTTCTGTATAATAGAAGTTTCAACCAAATTCACGATCGACAAGGACAGATGGAAACACACACGTGCGATTGGCCCCAGCGAGAGCTTTATATGTATCACTCATGCGCGAGTCAACTTAGTCGTTTCTATATATAGAATAAACTTGCTTAATTAGACCTGCTTTCTCATGTAGCTAAACTTTTTCCAGCCCAGTGAGGCACCCCAACTTCTCTTTCAGGTAATTGTCAGCAACACAGCAGTAAATATCAACACAAAGCAGATTATTATCGTAGGTCACACAGGGAGAACAAAGGGTAAAACATTTAACTGCAGCAGCGTTTGACTCTATTCTGTGCAGTGAGAAAACCTGAAGTCATTTTCAAGGTCCACCATTTCTTTTCAGTCAGGTCAAGTTTCTAAGCTTTCTAAATCTCCGTTTTCTGGCTAATGAAAAGAAAATAGGATTCCACCGAGTCTATCTACCTACTCCAGGACTTCTGTGAGGATCAAATGAGATGATGCACGGGAAAATGCTTCACAGACATTTGGTTAAAATGTGAAATGTTTGCACCTGGCTATAAAGCAAGTCGTGTTCCTGGGCTGAAGAAACTGTAAGGAGGCCAGTCGCTAGGGAGAGGAAGCCGGGCATTGCTACGTGATGTCATTACCTGGCGCCCACAGCAACCATTTCCGGGCTGGGCAGTGGGCTGCATTTTGTGCCATGGGGTCTTGGCAGTGTTGGCTGTGATTTGTTGGGGTGTCACACCGGGTTGGTGGCAGAGCCTGTGTCCCCCTTGGGGGAAGCTGAGTGTTGCTTTGTGGGCACCACGTCTGGAGTTCTTCTGTTTCTCTGCGTGCGTCACGGCAGCTCCTGCGTTGAGCGTCTGCCTCCTGGTGGTCATTGCACATCATAGTGACTGGTCGGATGGTCAGATACTTAGCATATTAGCTTTTTATATATATAGATACTGTGTCCTAGAGGCAGAGCAGTGGGGCTGCTGTGAGGATAACAGAGGGGCCCTAATTTGGCGGTTGGGATGGGGTGTGGTCAAAGAATCCTCAAGTGTGGGATGTACACCTGAAACTCTTAGTGTGTGAGTGTGTCTCCCTCAGTCAGTAACCCACCCACACAGACTCCTGCCCCATGGACTACATTTCTCTGTTCTTGAACTTCATGTGAGTGGAATCACACGGCATGCTGCCTTTTATGTCTGGCTTCTTTGCCCAGCATAATGTTTTAGAGATTGTCCATGTTCTCCACGGGTTGTTTCTTTTCACCGCCGAGTGGCATTTCGTTGTGGGTGCACCCCATTAGTTACCCATTCACCTATTCTTGGATATTTGGGACTTTTACGAAGAATGCTGTTGTAAAAGTTTAGGTAGCTCTTTGTGTGGACAAATGCTTCCATTTCTCTGGTAGAGTCCTAGAAGGGGGCTTGCCAGGTCACACGGTAAGTGTGGGTTTAACTTGGTAAGAAAATTTTAAACTTTTCCAAAGTGGCTGCACGATTGTGAGTTTCATATCAGCCCTTCTAATGTACTGGCGTCTCACTGCGGCTTTCATTTGCCTTTTCCTGATGACTCGGAGGTTAAGCACCTTTTCATGTTCAGTGGACATTGGATTGGACTCGTGAAGCACGTTTTTTTGTTTGTTTTTTTAAAAAATATATTTCTATTGATTCCAGAGAGAAAGGGAGAGGGAGAGAGAGAGTTAGAAACATCAGTGATGAGAGAATCATTGATTGTCTGCCTCCTGCACGCCCCCCACTGGGGATCGAGCCCACAACCCAGGCATGTGCCCTGACCCAGAATCCAACCTGGGACCCTTCAGTCCACAAGCAGATGCTCTATCCACTGAGCCAAACCGGCTAGGGCTCGTGAAGCACGTTTTGAATGAGTTGTCTGTCTTATTGATTTGTAAGAGTTTTTATATATTCTGGATACACTTCCTTTGTATTGTAAATATCATCTCCACTCTGTGGGTTGGTTGCCTTTTTTTTCTTTCTTTATTGATTAAGGTATTACATGTGTCCTTATCCCCCCCATTTCCCCCCCCCCCCCGGCCTGTCCCCGCTCATGCCCTCACCCCCCCTGGTCTCTGTGTCCATTGGTTAGGCTTATATGCATGCATACAAGTCCTTTGGTTGATCTCTCCCCCTTACCCCCACCCTCCCTTGCCTTCCCTCTGAGGTTTGATGGTCTGATCGATGCTTCTGTCTCTGGATCTGTTTTTGTTCATCAGTTTTTGTTGTTCATTACATTCCACAAATGAGTGAGATCATATGATATTTACCTTTCCCTGACTGACTTATTTTGCTTAGCATAATGCTCTCCAGGTCCATCAGTGCTGTTGAAAATGGTAGGAGTTAGTTCTTTTTTACAGCAGCATAGTATTCCATTGTGTAGATGTACCATAGTTTTCTAATCCATTCATCTGTTGATGGGCACTTAGGCTGTTTCCAAATCTTAGCTATGGTGAATTGTGCTGCTATGAACATAGGGGTGCGTATATCCTTTCTGATTGGTGTTTCTAGTTTCTTGGGATATATTCCTAGAAGTGGGATTACTGAGTCAAAGGGAAGTTCCATTTTTAGTTTTTTGAGGAAACTCCATACTGTTCTCCACAGTGGCTGCACCAGTCTGCATTCCCACCAGCAGTGCACGAGGGTTCCTTTTTCTCCACATGCTCGCCAGCACGTTGTTTGTTGATGATAGCCATTCTGACAGGTATGAGGTGGTACCTCATTGTCGTTCTGATTTGCATCTCTCAGATGATTAGTGACTTTGAGCATGTTTTCATGTCTCTTGGCTTTCTGAGTGTCCTCTTTCGAAAAGTATCTATTTAGGTCCCTTGCCCATTTTTTGATTGGGTGTTTATCTTTCCTTTGTTAAGTTGTATGAATGATTGCCTTTTTACTTCTTTAGTGAAACTGTCTCATGAATAGAAGTTCTTAATTTTAATGTAGTCCAGTTTATCAATTGCTTACTTTTATGGTTAATGATTTTTGTGTTCTGTTTATATTTTATTAAAAAATATTTTTATTGCCCTAACTGGTTTGGTTCAGTGGATAGAGCGTCGGCCTGCGGACTCAAGGGTCCCAGGTTCGATTCCGGTCAAGGGCATGTACCTTGGTTGCAGGCACATCCCCAGTAGGGAGTGTGCAGGAGGCAGCTGATCGATGCTTCTCTCTCATTGATGTTTCAAACTCTCTATCCCTCTCCCTTCCTCTCTGTAAAAAAAAAAAAATCAATAAAATATATTTAAAAAATATATTTTTATTGACTTCAGAGAGGAAGGGAGAGAGAGAGAGAGAGAGAGAGAGAGAGAGAGCGCGCGATATATCAATAACAAGAGGGAATTATTGATTGGCTGCCTCCTGCACACCCCCTATTGGGGATCGAGCCCAAAACCTGGGCCGATGCTCTATCCACGGAGCCAAACCAGCCAGGGCTTTGTGTCCTCTTTAAGAAACCTTTGCTACTCAGGTCATGAAGCTCTTTCTTGTTTTGTCTTCTAGAAGCTTATGGTGTGGGCCTCCTTCCCCATTTTGTACCACGATCCATCTCACATTAGTTCGGCGTTAGGTGTGAGGTGGGGGGTCACAATTCTTCCTGTTCCAGTGCTATTTGCTGAAGTGCTGCTTTCATCCTAAGCCCACTGTCCCTCTGTGGACTCTTCTGTCCATCAGCCAGCGTGTCTGCCCTCATGCCAACACCACAGTCTAATTACCAAAGTTTCACAGTGCATCTTGAGAAGGTGACTTTGGACTGAGATGTTAATCCCGAGTTAAGAATCTCTGGGCGTTCCCGCAGAGAGAACAGCATGGGCAAAGCCCTGACATGGGAAAGTGTTTCACATGTTTTGAAGAAAGAATACAGACAAGGCCAGTTTGGGGGAGCAAAGAGGGAAGATGGGGCATGGGAGAGTGTGTGAGGGCAGAGGCAACCATGAGGAGTAAGCATTTTATTCCAAACATAGCCTGAGGCTGTCGGAAAAACACAAGTGCAGATAAAAAAAACTTTGTTTTCTCATCACTTTTAAAGTCTCGAGGCTGTGACACCACGAAGGGCAAATAACGGCCAAACACATCTTATCTGCACGATAGCGTGGGCTTCCCTATACAACTTCACTTTAAAAAACTGCCGCTTAAAACAAACCTTGTGGAAAGCCAGGTGTCAGGAGTCCAGAGGACCCGGGTTGGAAAAATGAATTCGCTCTTTCCCAGCTCGGAGGCCGCAGGCAAGTGACGTCACCTTCCTGAGCCTCAGTTTCCTCCCCTGTACAAGGGGCCTATTCATAGTTCCCGCATCGTGGGGCTCATGTGTTTAACTGGGAAGCGCATCTGCTGAGCGCCTGGCACAGGGAAACACGCAGTGTTACCCGCCCTTCGTGTTGTTGTTTTGGTTGTCATGGTATTGACTCTCTGGCTGAGAACACAGATTTATCTCCAGTGCTGATTTGGGTCCCTGTCAAGGCTCCTGTTCTTGGGAGCCTTGAGGTGGGGCCCCAGTCTGAGTCCTCAGGGCTGAACAGTGGTGGTGGAGAAGCTGGACCTGGGGGAGAGTAGCGAGGTCCCAGGCTGCCCTGGGCACAAAGGGAGCAGTCCTGGTGGGATCTCCCTGTCTTCCCTTCCCCCCGACCCCCACCCCTGCAGAGAAGGCCCAGAAGGCTTCTGACAGCTCATGGGAGCTGGGTCCCAGCTCCACCTCTGACCAGCTGTGTGACCCTGGGCCTTGTCACTTCCCCACTCAGAGCCTCAGTTTACTCCTCTGTAAAGTAGGGCCATTCTGAGGGCTGGGTGGGAGGGAGCTCCTTGTCACTGGGGTGTGTGAGGGGAGGCCATGGCCTGCAGGAGGTTGGAGGAGACATCTGTGGCTATTTCCCTAGGTCCAAAGAGGGCTCGAGAAGTCACTGTGTTCTCTGGCTTCAGTGGCAGCCCTGCAGATGGATGGGAGGTGGGGCAACCCTCCCTCCACTGTGCACTGGCCCTCAGGGGGAGCCCAGGGATTGCTTCCACTAGAAGGTGGTCATTGAAGGCCCCTCAGAGGAGGTGACCTCTGAGATGAAAGCAAGTGACAGTCTTGACAAATCTGGGTAAGAGTCCCAGGCTGAGGAAAGGGCGAGTGCAAAGGCCCTGGGGTGGGCAGGGACCAGGAGTCTTTGAGGAACAACCAGGCAGCCAGGGCTGGAGTGGAGGGAGCAGGAGGGATGAGGTTGGAAAAGTGATGGGGCTGGATTTTGTGGGGCATGGTGAGCATTTTAGGTTTTACACTAACAGCAGTGGAAGCCTTGGAGGATTTTGGCCCAGAGGGGCTGAGACACTTGCTGGGGCTGCCTGGCAGGAGTGGGCCACGGAACCCTATGGGGCTGCCGGGGTCTTCTGGCGTCAGGCTGGCCATGGGAGAATATGACATGATTCTGTCCCCTAGAAGATCTTCCGGTCACCGTGTCCACTCTTCCTGTGGCACCTTCCTCTCCTCTGATCCCCCTGATCCCAGGGGGTCCCCACTCCCAAGCCCCCTCCACACTATTGAACCAGCTCCCTCAAGTCAGAGGGTGCAGAGTGCCAGCTCCTGGCCAGGCCTGAGATGCACTACCCCACTCAGCAGTTGAAAGAAAAATAAGAAAGTTGGATTGGTTGCCAATATTTAGAAACACAAAATAGATCACATCAGAACCCAGATTCTTGGTTTCTCTTACAGAATTGGTGGGTCTGGCCGTGCGAGGCCAGCATCACTGCAAGTGGATCCGAGCCTGGCCTCTGCCCAAGCTGAGCAGAGGGAGGTGGTGGGGGTGCCAGGGGAGAGAAGACAGAAGCAGCCACTGGCCAAGGGTGGCTGGCCTTGGGCAGAGACTCCCCGGGACCTGGGGTCCATTTTCAAATGGATCATAACCAGCTGGCCACGGCCTTTGGGGCAGCTCTTTGGGGCCTCAGTTTCCCCATATGCCCAGGCCTCTAGGTTGGCTCAGTTGATCTCAACACCTTGCCAGCCCTGCTGGGTCTGGGGCTGAGCCTCAGTTTCTCCCACCGGTACAGGCCCTGATGCTGGAGTTCTAGCTCCTGTTGAAAAACACCTTCAGCCAACATTGACTTGGCACTTACCAGGCGCCTACTAACCCTGCTCCATTTAGCCCTCACCGCAGCCCCGGGAGGGAGCCTCTGTGATGACCCTGCTCCACAGAGGGGGCACCTGGTGCCCAGAGAGGGTAGGTGACTTGCCCAAGGTCACTCAGCTCTCCAGATGGGATTGGAACCCAGGCAGTTGGGCTGTACCTGGCGCCCAGCGTGTCTTTAGAGGAGTCACTGTTGGTGGTGGTCGCTACCCAGTGGCCCCACCTAGGAAAGGGCATCTGTTTTGTGTTCTGACCAGGAAAGGCTCCCCGTGCCATCTTGTCCAGAGCCACTGTTTTACATATGGGGACCCTGAGGCCCAGAGGGGTGGCCAGTTCCCTCCTCACCCAGTGCATCCTGCCCTTGGTCTTCGCTGCCCAGCCCAGAGAAGCAATAGAAGAAGGAGTTGGGGTCACCTCAAGGGACTCAGCTCACAGCCCTGAGTCCTCCACAAGGAACTGGGCAGGAGTGGGCCAGGCAATGAGGTCAGAGCCCTTCCCGCTCTGCTCTTTCTGAGCTGGGTGCCTTTGGACAAGTGACGGCCTTGCTGGCTTCAGTTTGCCTCCTCTGTAAAACAGGAATGGCCACAGTGGCTGCAGACACACTAAGTGCTGACTGGGTGAGTGAGGAACAGCCTGGGGCACCTGGCCCTACCTTCACAGAGCACATGGTTCAGCCAGGAAGATAGCCTGGGGGACTGGGTTTGTGACAAGAGGCGACCCTGGACCCCTCAGCTCCCTGCCTGTGCTTGTGGTCGGCCCAGGAGCAGGCAATCTGGGGGGGTGTGTGGCGGGGCCATGCGGGCAGTAGGTGCTTATGAAAGAAAGCCTGGGTGGCGCGTGGGCTGCCATCTCCCAAGCACCCAGCACTCCGCAGGGTGAGGGCCGTACTGAGTCAGCCGCCTCGTGCTCCTGTGATCCTTCAGGCTGGCACTGCCATCGCACCTACTTCACAGGCAAGGAATTGAGGCAGAGGCCCCCGAGGTGTGGACCCTGGGGCCCGAGCCTGGAGCCCAGTCCCCGAGTGTGGGAAAGAGGAAGCAGAAAGAAAGGGACGTCAGTCCGGAGGCCTGGCGGTTTCCTCGAGGCAGGAGTGCGAAGAGGAAGGGGGGCGGGCAGGAAGCCACCACCGCGGGAGGGGCAGCTGCCTGGGCTCCCGCAGGCCTGGCTCCTGCTCTGCCCCGGGTGGGAAAGCTGTGCCCTCACTCTCCATGCCCCACATCGCACTGAGGATCGCACGGGCTGCGTCCTCACCTGGTGCCGTGCCCAGCACACCGTCGCGCAGCCACGCTCGGCTGTGGTCCTTGTCGTTATTTTTGACGCGACAGGCACCACATTGACAGCCATGGAATCACCACAAACCCTGTGAGATGGGGAATCTCACGGATCAGGAAGCTGAGGCCCAGAGAAGTAGAGACTTGTCCACGGCCACAGAACAGGGGAGCGGCAGAGCCCAGCAAGGCCAGGGGGTTGTGTTTAGGCCCCGAAGCAGGCAGAGAGCCACCCACGTGCCAGCTGCAGTCCCCTGGCTCTTCGTGTTTCAGAGACCAGAGGGGAGACGCCCAGTGGGGAGACAGGAGCTCTAGAGCCAGCGGTCCCCAGCCCCACCTCACCTGGGAGGCCCCGGGGCAGAAGGCTCCCAGGGTGACAATGAGGGCCTTGCTCTGCCCTGGGACCCACGTGGGCCACTGCCCCTCTCGAAATTGTGAAATGGACGACTATGGGGCTTAATCTGGGCCTCCTTGGGGGAGGGAAGAAGGGGTGCTGGTGGGCAGGACTCCCGTGGGCTCTCCAACCGCATTCACAGCCGCCCCACCTGCCCCTTATTGGGGTTCCGTGTAAGAAAACTGCTTTGCTGCTTAGAAGAAACCCCTGACCACGCTGAAACCGCGGACAGATGGTATCGCATGCTTCCTTTCAGCTCAAATTCTATGAATCCAGAGACTAGAAAGGGCCCCGCTTCCACAGGGGAGGGCAGGGGACAGTCTTCATTTATCATCATCCCGGGCGCCTCTGGGGCTGTGCCCCGTCCCTCTTGCTCATGGGCCTGCTGCTGCCGCCAGCTTCTTAGAGGTTGATCTGTTTCTGTTTGTTTGGAGACTGGGTGTTGGGACGAGACCATCACTGTGGCGTCTGGGCTGTGACCTGGTGGCCAGAGAGAGGTTTAGCTGACACCTTGGCCTCTCTGAGTCTGTTTCCCAATCTAGAAAGTGGGATGTCAGTGCTTGTGTTGCTGGGTGATGGAGTCCAGAACAGGCTCAGGGAGGCCTGGCACGGTGTGTCCCCCCCGTATTTAGGAAGCGTCCAGACCAGAGCTGGGTCTCGGCCACCCTCCCTGGGCTGGGCAGCCACCTGGCTGGCCTCACAGTAGCCTGGCCTGGGCACCCGCTG
Source organism: Myotis lucifugus (assembly GCF_000147115.1). Lineage (NCBI taxonomy): Eukaryota > Metazoa > Chordata > Mammalia > Chiroptera > Vespertilionidae > Myotis > Myotis lucifugus. The sequence goes on from NW_005871304.1 coordinate 834,571, forward strand.
GGCGGGCGCCGCTGGAAATCCCCCACCCACTTCTTTGTGAATGGAAAGGAAACCAGAATGCAAAGAGAGATCTCTGCCTTCTGAGCGGCCAGCCCTCACCGGTGGGGGGAGCTTCCTCCCCCAGGGCAGGAGGGGCCGCCTCAGCTTCCTTTTTGGGGCCCCACACCCCTTTTTCCTGTGTCCCTCAGAGCCGCGGAGGAGGCCACTGTGCTCCTCAGGCGTGGACCTCAGCGTCCGGAACCAGTGGTGACGGTGCACATGGGGGGACTCTGGGTCCCCCTCACTGTGGCTGGTGCCTGGATCCTCCCATCACAGGCTGAACCTGAATCCGCCTGTGACGAGGAGGGGTGTCCTAGCAGCGGCAAAGAGGGGAACCTTCTGGAACTAGGGGCCCTACTTTGTCTCATCTCAGATCTCCATGTAATCTTGGAATCTAACTTGCCCAGGCTTCCAAGTTTGAGTTCCTAATATTTTTGGTTTTGTTTTTTCAATTAATAAAGCTCATGGAAGAAATTATAGAAAAGTAACTGAAACACCACCCACAACCCTGCTACCCAGAGAGAAGCCGCGTTTCCCTTTGGGTAGATGTCTTCATAATCTTTTTTGCCTTCTGTTTCGTTAACTTGCCCCCCACACTGCAGTTCCTTCAGCCTCTGTGTGCCAGGCCCTGTGTGGGCGCTGGAAATGCTGGCGGGAACTTCTGGACAGAAACCCCAGTCCTGGGGCGCTGACATTTATCTACCTGCTTTTTCTCACTCACGTTTTGATAATTTTTCTGTTTTCTCAAATATTTTTCAAGAATATCTTTTTAAAAATGCTGGTTGCAGAGTTTCATTTATACAGTTAGGCCATGATACACTTATCTGTTATTATCTGGACTCCTATTTCAATCATGTCTAACTTTTTTGATCAAATAGATAACCCGTGATGAACATCTTGTACTTAAATCGTGGGGTCCATCTCTGATTGTTTCCTTAGGCTGAGTTCCTAGAAGGGGAAGTGCTGGCTGGGAGGCCTCAGGAGGCCTCTGTTGCTCGCATGCTCGCTCGCTCTCTAAGCTTCACTGAGATACTATTTACATACCATAGACTTAACTGGTTCAGAGTGTGCAGCGGTTTTTAGTATATCTGCAGAGTTGTGCAACTATCACTATGTTCTAATTTTAGAATATTTTCATCATCTCAAAAAGAACCGTGTACCCTACCCGTTAGCCGTCACCCCCAGCCCCAGGCACCCACAAACCTTTCTGTCTCTCGATTTGCCTAGTCTGTTCTTTCCACGTAAAGGGGATCGGACAATAAATGATCTTCTGTGAATGCTTTCTTTGTAATGTTTCCAAGGCTCACATTTCATTTATCCATTTGTCCCTGGATAGATGTTAGGTGGACACTTGACTGTTATGAGTAGCGCTGCCATGGACATGTGCACAGGCAGAGCTTGGGGTACCGCAGGTTCCCTTCTGGACCAAGCGAGCCACAGGCTTTTTTTTTTTTTTTTAACCTTGTAAATTTATTTTTTGGATTTTTTTCTCTCTTTATTGATTAAGGTATTACATATGTGTCCTCCCCCCTTTTGCCCCCCCCCCACCCCCTTACTCATGCCCTCACCCCCCTGGTCTCTGTGTCCATTGGTTAGGCCTATATGCATGCATACAAGTCCTTTGGTTGATCTCTTCCCCTTACCCCCACCCTCCCTTACCTTCCCTCTGAGGTTTGAGGGTCTGATCGATGCTTCTCTGTCTCTGGATCTTTTTTTTTTTTTTTTTTAATATATTTTATTGATTTTTTACAGAGAGGAAGGGAGAAAGATAGAGAGTTAGAAACATCGATGAAAGAGAAACATCGATCAGCTGCCTCCTGCACACCTCCCACTGGGGATGTGCCTGCAACCCAGGTACATGCCCTTGACCGGAATCGAACCTGGAACCTTTCAGTCCGCAGGCCGACGCTCTATCCACTGAGCCAAACCGGTTTCGGCACTCTGGATCTATTTTTGTTCATCAGTTTATGTTGTTCATTATATTCCACAAATGAGTGAGATCATGTGATATTTACCTTTCTCTGACTGATTTTGCTTAGCATAATGCTCTCCAGGACCATCCATGCTGTTGCAAATGGTAAGAATTCCTTCTTTTTTACAGAGCATAGTATTCCATTGTGCAGATGTACCACAGTTTTTTAATCTGCTCATCTGCTGCCACCGGCTTTTTGCTGGAGGAGGGTCTCCTTGCTTTGGGGTGTAAGAAAATGCAGCATCTGTGTAGTGCAGTGAAACGAGGCCTGTGTAAGTTTCTGTGTGGACATGTGCTTTGTTTCTCTGGGGTATGTCTCTCCAGAGTGGAGTTGCTGGTTATACGCGAACTCTGAAGAACTAACCAAACTGGTTTTCAAAGCGCTGAGCCATTTAGTCCTCCCGCCAGCATTGAGTGAGGGCTCCCATTTCTCCATCTTCTCACCAACACTTGTTATTGTCCATCTTTTCCTTCCCCCATCCCAGCAGTTGTCGCTTTCTGGTGGCTAATGATGTGGAGCATCTCTTCATGTGCTTGCTGGCCATCTCGAATGCTCGCCACATCTCTTCAAACAGCTTTCCAGAAAGCTTATACCCACATATCTTCTCATCACCAGTGGGGCCAGCACTGGGCGTCCGTCCTGTTGAAAACCTTTGCCAACTTCCAGGTGAAAAGTGGTTATCTTGTCCTTTCTGATTACGAGTGGAATGAGATATGAGATGTAACTCACATAACATAAAACCTACTATGGCAAAGTGCAGCTCATGGGTTTTTAATACGTGGGCAACATTTCCATCCCCCTGGACCTGTTAGCAGTCATTCCCACTTCCCGTCCCCACCCCCAACCCCTGGCAACCACTACTCCACTTGCTGTCCTGTCCCTACAGATTTTGACTGTTTTTCTTCTGTTTCTTGGTTGTATGCATTTTTGTGTGGTTTGCAGGCCATTTACTCTGCTGCCTTTCTCTTGTTGACTGGCAAGAACTCTTACGTGACATTAGCCTCTGTCGTGTAGCAGGTCTCCCCAGTTTGCCATCTGACTTTTCAGTTTTGATCCTGAGTTTCTTGGCTTATGGAGGCTCTGAAGCCTGGACAGTTATATACAGTGATCTTTTCCTTGATGGTTTCCTTCTTTGCTTTTTCTGCTTAGAAAGGCCTGGGATCTGATAATTACTTAGGTTTTATTTTTCACTTTTAATTATTTAAACCAACTGGTTTTCCTTCTTTGGGTTGGTGTGATTTCCTGTTTGTTTGTTTTTTTATGTCAATGAGAGACTGTGTGTCAAGGCATGTCACATAGTAAGTGCTCACTAAATGCAGGCTTTGGATGGCAACAGGCCATGCCAGGCTGACCTTGGCAAGGTGCCGTGTCGGTGTGGTGGCCGCAGCACTGACCTGGTCAGCTTCTGGGCTCCTGGCTCTCGCCCTCCTTGCTTGTCAGCTCAGCCCCAGGCTCTGCCAGCTCAGCCTTCCTGGCATCCGTCCCACAGCCCCTCAGGCCCGAGGCCCTCACTGTCACCTCTTCTTCTGAATCATCATTCTTCGAAGGCAGGCGGTGGCCACCATCCAGGGCTGTAGGGGATCTTGGTGGTGACGAGCCCCGCTCCCCTCCAGCACCACCCCCACCACCACCACTGAGGCCAGTGACAGGGGTTATTTGTTGTTTTTTAACCACAACATTTTCCACCCTCTCAGGCGAGCAGACTGGGGCCCAGCCAGGCTGCAGTCTGGTCTGGCTATGTAGCAGGGCTGGGAGGTGGGTACCCGTTCAGGTCCAACCTCCCAGCTCTGGGACCCCTGGCCCTATGATACCCACCGTGATCCCCACAGACTCCTGAGGGCCCATCTGCTTTCCTGGGTGTGGGATCCACAGAGCCTGGGGAGAGCAGGTTTGATGCTGGGTGCTCCCCTCCCTGCTCAGGGGCCTGGGCCCATGGCATGGCCTCAGAGTCAGGCTTCCCCTTCTGTCTGGAGGGCTGACCTCAGCCCAGCCCTCATGGCTGCAGTGTCCCTGCAACTGAGGTGGCCACGGTGGCAGCAGGAGAGGAAGGCATAGCCTGGGTAAAGGTGTGGATGGGGGACAGCGCACTGGCCTTGGGGCTCTGGCCACATGGGGACGGGGCTGGGGGAGGACTCCTGGCAGGGATGATGGGAGCAGGATGTGGTCACTCAAGGTGTGGGCTGGTGGCAGCTGGTTTGCAGCGGGCAGTGGGGTGGGGTCTGGCTGTGCTCCTGACCCGGCTCTGGACTCCCAGTCGTCCGGGGCCTGTTGGGTGCTGGCTGGATATTTCCAGAGAGGCCACTGTGGCCGGCCCAGGCCCGGGGGGCAGCACGGATCATCGAGGCTGCTGGCTGAGCACCCGTGACACCCACTCTTCACGGCCGCTCAGCTCCAGGTCCCGACAGTTTATCCTAATGACACCTAAAAGCCAAAGGTCTGGCAAGAATGGTGGCCCGTGTGGAGGGCACAGCATGAGCACAGGTGTGGGGGGAGGAAGGCAGAGGTGTGGGCATGCGGCCTGGCTCAGAAGGGCGGGAACTGGCTCCGTCCAGCCTGGCCCTGCAGGGCCTGTCCTAGGACGCCCACCTGGTGTTGCCAGGATTCGGCCTGGACTTCTGCCACCGAGGGGGACGAGATGAGCTGGTGACAGTCGGTGGGGGATTAGTTCCTTGGTTCCCCAGTTCAGTCACAGTCCCTCTTAAGCTACAGTCACCCCCACCGTGGGTGTGGCCCCCATGGGCAGGCTCAGCCCGGAAGTCCGGCTCGTCCCCACAGCTGGCTCATCCATTCGGGCGCCACCGCATCTCAGGAGGAGGCGAGGCTGTGGGATCCCACCCTGGCTGTGTGTGGTGTTGTGGGGGCTGTCTCTCTTTCTGTTTTTTTCTCGGGGGGGGGGGGGGGAGCTCCGGCATCTGAGAGGGCTTTGTGTCCCGGTCACTGATTCTGTGTGGGGTGGTCTCCATGTCTCTGAGAAGGGGCTTTGTGACTGTGTCACTGTGAGTCTGTCTGGTGTGGGGGGACCCTCTGGGCCTGAGGGGAGACTCCCTGCAGGTGGGGCTTCAGATGAGGCCCCGCCTGACTGTCCCAGCATCCCTGGCAAATGACCACCACACAGCCTCTTTGGGGCCCCAGAGGGTCCAACACTCGGTCCCTCAGGGTGTGAACTGGGGTACCACCTGCCCAGGGGAGGGAGGTGAGATGATGGCGCCCTGTCTCTGCACAGGTGGTTATATTTGGGGATCTGTACCCCCTTTTCCTTGGCTCTGGGGAGGTCTGTTTCTGGCACTTGCTGAGGAAGGGGGGAAGCCGACTTGCTTTTCTGGAAGCTTCTCTCATCCCTCTCCTGTTCCTCAGTGGAGACAGGGCCACAAGGCAACAGGGGGCAGACCAAGGGGCAGATGTGGCCCGAAGGGACTGGGGGAGTCTGGGCGCCCTGCGAGTGCCAGAGACAGGCCAGCAGCAGGCAGCGTCGCTTACCTGGAGGTTGCATTCTGTTCTCACCTCCATTTTACCGACGAGGAAACACAAGCACAGAGAAGGGAAGTGATTTGCCCAGGGGTCACACAGGAAACGTGGCCGAGGCAGGCACTTGAAGGAGGGGGGCTGGTGGCCCTGGTTGGGGCAGGGTAGGAAGTGACCTGTGGCCTGTGGTTCCGACATTCGTTCAGTCCCTGGAACTGGCTCCCTCCCTTCAGTTTGCCCCCAAAGGCGCCTGAGAACAAGGGGTGAGATATCACCACACCCCACATCTGCCTCCGCTCCCCAGACATCCGAGGGCTGAGGCCCCAGCAGCCACCCAGCTACTCCCCATCCACCTGACAAACCCTCTCTGAGGACCTGCTCTGGACACCAGCCTCTGATACGCTCTTTCCTGGACCTCATCCGGTGCCGGGCCCCAGCTGGGAGCAGGCTGCTGTCCTGTCCCCACCCCCAGAGGAACTCCCAGTCAGACGGCGGGCGGGGGTGAGGGTGGGGGGGGGGGCAGCTGCCTCATCAGGAAATTATGGCCAGGCCTGATAAGCCGGAGCCGAGGGAGAGGCACAGGAATCGCACTCACCACAATGCGATGCGCCCGAGAAGGCTCCCTGGAGGAGGGAGGTTTTCTCCGCCAAGACCTGGCCTGGGAGAGCACAGGCCCTGGGCCTGGGCAGATGAGGGTCTGAGCCCCGGCTCTACTCGGCCCCATCCTCTGGTCCTCTGTGGCCAGGACAAATGATTTTTGTCTCTCAGGGCCTCCATTTCTCCATCTGTAACATGGGTTACCATGCTGGTGTGGGCTGTTCTTCTCCCCTGGCCAGCCGGAGCCCTGGGGGGCCCCGCCATGCCCCCTCCTTGAGGTGTCCCTATCACTCTCCTTAGCCCTCATTGGGTGGGGTGTCTGCAGTGGGGCTGTACTGTGCCCCACTGATCCCCAGCACCCATGACACTTGGCACCAAAAGGCCTGTGATGAGCACAGACAGCCTAGCGGGTACTCTGCTCGGGGCTGGGGATGCCACATGAACAAGACGAAGTCCCCACTGAGCCTGTTTCACAGGTAGATAAATGCAGTGAAGGAACTGAAGAGTGATGGCATGGTGACTGCTCTTCAGACACTGTGGTCAGTGACGGCCTTCCTGAGGTGACACTTCAGCTACGACCTGCGTCTGAGAAGAGCCAGATTTGTGCAGCTGTGGCGGCAGTGCCTTGCCTGTCAGCAGAGCAGCAGGTGCAAAGGCCCTGAGGTGGTGTGTGCTTGGTACATTGAACAGTGGAGGCCGGTGTGGCTGGAGCGGAATGAGAGGGAGGCGGCGGACAAGGTGCTAATAAGGCCTAGGCTGTGCAGGGTCTGTGGGCCACGGCGAGGACTTGGGCTTCCTCACTTAGCTCAGTGGGGCCCACAAGTGAGTTTTGAGCAGAGCGGGGGTGGGAAGCAACTGGATCTGGATATTTCTGGGTGTAGCTGTCCAGGGGTGGCAGCTGTTTTGATGCTGCCCACCTTGGGGTTCAGGATACCGTTTTCCGACTCCTCACCCTATTGTGTGTGTGTGTGTGGGGGGTCCCTGTGAGCACCACCATTCTCTGTGCCCTCCCTCCTTCAGGTCTCCCGGGGCTCCCTGGTGCCTGGGAAGGGCAGCGGCTGTGGCCTCCCTGCCCAGCTCTCCCCTTGGTGCCTGTGGGTTCCAGTGGTAATGGCCTCGCTTGCAGAGGCTCCAGGCCAGCTGGTTGTGATGCTGTCTCTGTGCTGTCTTCACAGGTTTCCTCAGCCTTGTCTCGAACTTGTGAAGTGGGATGAAACACCAGCCTCAAGGGCTGCGGGGAGGTCATGGGAGCCCCCACCGACCTTCAGGCAGACAGATGGCCCAGAGCAGTGGTGAAGGTTCTCACCTAGTGTCCCAGACTTAACACCAAGGACTGTCTTACTCTGGAACAAGGACCTTCCTACTTCTTTAGTCCCAGCACCTCCATCCCTTGATAGGCTCTTTTCTGTGAAAACTTTTGAATAGCGCTGGCCCGTGGATTCAACAGTCCAGAAGCCACTGGTAGACAGCCCAGGCACACAGTAGGTGCTCACTAAAGGGTAGGGTGAGGCTGTCAGCGTCATGTCTAGCCACAGCAGATCTCTTGCCATCTTGTGGATTCGGCTGTACTTTTTGACCTCTGGGCATTACTTCTTGGTGTTCCCTTAATCTCCTATGCCTTTCCTCCACCTTCTCACTCTGGAGAGTGTTCAGCCAACACTTACAGGCCCTTACTCTGTGCCGTGCTGAAGACACAAAGGGAACAGGGAGGCCTCTGGAGCACATGGTCGAGTGGAGACAACCTGAGAGATGCCTGCGGGGCAGGGACAGTGGACAGCGTGAGGGTGGGGGGCGCTTGGCTCTGGAGCTGACCACAGCTTCTCTGGGTTCCTAAGGCTCATCCCCACCTGGTGCTGCTCCCAGGACCTTCCCATACCCACCGTGAGCGCCTTTGTACAGGCTATATTGCTGCTCTCTCATGGGAGGGGCGGTGGCACTGTTACCCCTCTTTACGAAAGTGGGGACTCGGGCTGGGAGAGGTGAGCTGCTTGTCCATCGAGGATGAGGCAGAATTGCGACTTAAGGCCAGAACTATGTCCCAAACCCCAGGATGGGGAGGTTGCTGGGCAGCAGTTGTGCAGGCTCCAAGGTTTCTGAGCAGGACACTGGGTGGCCCAAGTCAGGAACACATGGGTTCAACAGGTTTCTCTGCTCCAGTTCTTCTCAGAGCCTTTAATGGATTGCTGTGCACAAGGGCTGCCCTCTCTTGGAAACCCCTTTCCATTGGCTGCCAGGAAACAGACAAACGTGTGGCGAGTGGGATTCCCTGAGTGTCCCTGTAACCCGACTAAAATCCTTGTGGAACAAGGCAGGGTATTTTCTTTCTCTCGCGTGGTATTTTTAAAGGCTGCTTTGATACCCATCAGTAAGACTTGAACAAGCGTTTTCCATAACGATGTTGCATGTTGCTCATCCATCCAGGCAGCATCCATTCTGGTGCTGGGCTGGCAGGGCCAAGCTTTCTATGACTGGGATCTGGAATTAGCCGTGTCTGTTTTCAACCTTCCTCCCCTACTCCTGGGAGGCGAGCAGGCTCTGCCTATGGTCGCCATGTAAACTGAGGCTGCAGTTACTAAATGGTGGAGCTAGGGCTCTTGACCCACCTTCAGAGCCAGGCTCCAGGCCACAAGATGCGCTCAAGGGAACCTAGATTTCCAGCTTCCTGTCCCGCCACTGCTATTTGTAGGAGAGGAGGGAGGGCCCCAAAGCCCTTGGAGAGACAAGACTGCCAGGGACTGGTCTCTCCTCAAAGATTTCACTCAAGGTTAAAGGCCCCTTTAGTGGCCAGGCAGGTCACAGTGGATGGGACAAGGCCATTGTGAGAGTCCGGCCTGCCCCTGTCGAGGGGTTCAGCATGAGCTCCACTTCCCCAAACCATGGGGACTTCGGGGCCTACTGTGACCACCTCACTGGGGGACACAGTCTTGTTCCTGTGGGGCACCGGCGCCTGGAGCTCAGTGAGGACTTGGCCAGTCTCTCTGCCAGGGTCTCAAGGTGGTTGTGAGGACAAGGTAGACTAGGGTACATCCAGGTCCCTGGAAAGCTGGAAGGGCTGTCGCCTCAGCACTCGGGGAGCAGTGGCGGGTGCAGGTGAGGGACAGCAAGGCCTGCAGGAGGAAGGTCTGCTCACCCTCGCTTTCCTTGCTTCCAGGAAGAGTCACAGGGCCCCTGGGGTGGAGGCACAGCGTTCCCACCACCCTGCAAAAGTACCCGACGACAAACCTAGAGCCAGGACTTGCGCCGTCTTACGTAGAAGTACATGGAAGTTTCTGCCCAGTTTTAATGGCCACTTAACCGATTGTCCTTCCAAAGCTCACCCTGCCCTCTGGCTCCTCCATGTTCTTGACCTTTTCAAACAAACTCAAGCACAGTCACAGGGAAATACATTGTACTTTAATGTAGATTGTCTCAGCCATGTAGGTAATAGGAGGTGTGAATTTCACTGCAGGGTGGAAAGGAGCATGGTACCACACTCTGGCAGGTGGAGAGGGAGCTGCATGCTGAGGTGGTCTGTAACCTAGTCCTCTGCCGCTGTAGAGGGCCCACCTGGCTGGCCTCAGGCCCCAGCCAGCCACCACACTAACCCTGTGAAGAGAGGGGCTATTAAAGACGAAGACACACAGGCAGGAGGGCTGAGCCCTTTCTCCAGGGCTGTACAAGCAGAGGGTCAGGACTGACCTTAGAGCCTGGAGGGATTATAAAGCCCAGTAAGGGTAGCTGTAGAGTGCAGGCCCTACTGTGAGGGTAGTGGCAGAGCTGGTTTGCATCTTTGCTTCCTAACAGCCAGAGCACAGAAAAAATGGGTTATTCCCACGGGCGTCCCAATGGCCATAAGAAAGCAGCCAGCTTTTTGGATACTGGGAAGACTTGCTCCCAGGAGTGGACGCTGCAGGAGGTGGTGGGTGAGGTGACTGCTTATAGCAAATACCTGGAGTGGCTTTGCCGTTTTGACCACCTAAGCACAGCTGTGACTCAGGTGGGTCCAGAGAGCAGCTGCTTGCTGGCCCAGCTTGCTTGGTAAGACAGGTGGGCTAGAGGGCATGAGAGCAGGGGACCTGATGCCCCCAGATGTCCCTGTGGTGCTGTTTGGGTTCGCTTCTCACCATCACAGTTCTGTGCCCTCACAGCGCTCAACCAGAAAGGCACCTGGTGCTCCTGAGTCCTGTCCTCATGCTCTCACGCCTCCAATCTGGGCAGAGCCTCTGGCATCGCCCCACGCTCAGGCAGCACGTAGTTAGCGCCCCTGCTTCAGATCCCAGTTCTTACCCGGGGAGACAGGAAGAAGCCGTCATGCTCAGCCTCAGGAAGGTAAGTGGCCAGGACAAGTTCCACATCACTTGTGGGCCAGGGCCCTCAGGTGCCGAGGGGGAATCCTCTTCCCACCACAGCCGCCAGGTCAGCAGTTCCTCAGCTGCAGGGGCGGAGCTGGCACGGAGGCCCCACACTCAGAGTGAAACCAGTGGCTTTGCTGCTTAATCTCTACACTCCCTGGGCTGGGACTGAGGCCAGGCCTGGAGTGGAACTGAAAGGGAGACTCGGCCTGTTCCCCTCTTGGCCTGGCCTACTTCCTCTCGGGGATCCTGAGGCTGGAGCCAGCGGCGGGGGTGGGGGTAGGCAGGACCAACTGCAGAAGCAGAAGGAAGGAACGAGCCCTCCGTCCCTTACCCTGCTGTAGACAGGAAACAGGCTCCGAGACTGGCTGGCTGTGAACGCTGCCAGGGGTGCACAGGCCCCACACCTGACTCCCAGGCTGAGAAACTGGGGTACAAGGAAGGGATGGGGAAGAGAGACTGGAAAGGTGAAACACTGGGGCTGGGATTTACTAGCTGTGCCACCCGCCGCGCTCTGTTCCCTCGACTTGTGATGTTAGACAAAGTGAGTGGTTCCTAGAGCTGCTATTACTGTCCCCAGATGCTGTGTCCAGCAGCCAGGGCAGGACTGGGACCTGCTGGGAGGGGCCTGGACTGGGAAGAGCCTGTTTGGCCAACCCTCACTAGCCAGTCTGCCCGCTCCTGCGTGCCTACGGCATGGGGAAGCGCAGGGCTTTGGGGGTCAGTTCTGGAAAAAAGGCAGCCTCTGGGCAGAGGTAGAGGTCGGATCCCCCTAAGCCCACCTCTTGTTTCCACCCCCACCCTGTGCAATGTGTTAGGGGCTGTGCTGTTCCCCAGGTGCACCTGGCTTTCTTCCTGGCCCAGGGAAAAGAGCTGCTGGAGGCAGGGGGGCTTCCCCAACCCATCTCAGGCTCTTTCCACCATCTTATCTCCTTTGGTCTCTGCTGGAAGCAGCCAGCAACATCTCATGACCCTGAAGAAACAAGCTTATCGGGCTTGTCACCAGAGGAAATGGAGGAGATGGGGGGCAATGTAGGGTTCTAGGGTGCTCCAGAGCCTCCTGCTCCAGCCAGGCTCACTCAGGACCTGGAAGAAAGGGCTCTTGCTGGCAAAGGGCTCGGGGACCGTTTCCCACCTGCTCTGAACCGTGTGTGCTGTGGGTGTCATGGAGACCCTTGGCCCCACTGTTTTGTGAGGGTTTCGGCTGGCTGTAACGGAGAGGCTGTGCCAGGCTTTGCCCCTTCAGGCTCATTGGCAGAAGCCTCCACCCTCCAGCCAAACCCTCCCACCTTGCCCTGAGACTTGAAGGCAGGATAGATTAGTGAGGTTTGGGAAATTCGAGGTTCTAGCGTTCAAAGCCTGATCTTTTCCTTCCTCAGGCAAATGGCTTCACTTCCAAGATTTGCGCTTCTTCTGGACTATGTGGTGATATAGCATCCTCTTCCCAGGGTGGCTGCTAGCCCAGGAGACCCATGCTTGTGGGGAGCTGATGGAAGGGGGGGTGGTGGGCTGAAGGCATCACAATGACCTGGGGCCCTAGCAGCCAGGCAGCACCAGGAGAAAGGTGGATGGGGGTGGACACTGATGCCCCCTCTCTGGGCTTGTTCAGGGGTTTTGGCTGCATAAGCTCTTTGCTCCCCAGTGGGGAGAAGCAGATGGCAGCAGGCAGGCATGTGTCATGCTGGAATGGCGCACGTCCAGGTGAGGGGGATTGGCTCTCAGCCCACACAGGTTTCTGGGGATCTCAGGATGTGGGGACAGTGCTTCAGAGGCTACAAGAGGACCCTCTGCGGGCTCCTGCAAGCCAGAACGCAAACTTCCTCCAGACTTGGGGTGCCTGCTGAGCAGAAAAACAGAGGCCTGGGTGGGCAAGGGGCCATCAGGGACAAGCCTGAGTAACCTCTGGGTTTCCTAGAGTTCAAAGCCCAAGCTACAAGCAGCCTGCTCCAGCCTCCAGGAGGTCCGGCGATGCACACGCCTCGAGATGCCCGACAACCTCTACACCTTTGTGCTGAAGGTGAGTGATGGAGCTTCCACACCCGGGGGAACACATGCACACACGGCTCACGGACCCACACAGCTGCTCCCTTCCTCCCACCAGGTAAAGGACCGGACAGACATCATCTTTGAGGTGGGAGACGAGCAGCAGCTGAATTCGTGGATGGCTGAGCTCCGGAAGTGCACAGGCCAAGGGTGAGGCACCAGACTCCCTTCGCATCTCAGCTTTGACACCAACCCTGCTCTTCCCAGACCCTTAACCGCCCCCTTCTCTGCAGGCTGGAGAGCACAGACCCGGAGCTGCACGTTCCCTCCGCTCCGGAGCCTGGCACAGCCAGCTCTCCCAGGGGAAGCACAGATTCCCTGAACCAAGGTGAGGGGTCGGGGCCTTTGTGCTCTGGGTGCGTCAGAACCCAGCCTCAGCCCAGGTCGTGAGGTGCCCCAGGGGGGTCACCATTACACATCTTCTCAACCAGGTGCTTCTCCTGGGGGGTTGCTAGACCCAGCCTGCCAGAAGACAGATCACTTCCTGTCCTGCTACCCCTGGTTCCACGGCCCTATCTCCCGAGTGAAGGCAGCTCAGCTGGTTCAGCTGCAGGGCCCTGATGCTCACGGAGTGTTCCTGGTACGGCAGAGCGAGACCCGGCGTGGGGAGTATGTGCTCACATTCAACTTCCAAGGCATAGCCAAGGTATAGCCAAGGCAGGTGGGGCTGCTCCCCCCAAGTTCAAGGCCCTTAGGGGCCACTGCTGAGCCTCCCCTTCCTCCCCATGCAGCACCTGCGTCTGTCGCTGACCGAGCGGGGCCAGTGCCGCGTGCAGCACCTTCACTTCCCCTCGGTCATGGACATGCTCCACCACTTCCAGCGCTCGCCCATCCCCCTCGAGTGTGGATCGGCCTGCGACGTCCGGCTGTCCAGCTACGTGGTGGTCGTCTCCCAGCCACCAGGTGTGAACCCAGTGCCCCTTGATAAAGGGGTGGAGGATCCAGGGAACCATGTAGAGGGGAAAGCTTGCTGCCGCAAACCTTCTGACATGGCCTCTTTGTCACTTGTCCCCCAGGTTCCTCCAACACCGTCCTGTTCCCCTTCTCCCTCTCTCGCTGGGATTCAGAGCTGGGCCTTCCCCACCTTAGCTCCTCCGGCTGTCCACGGGGGCTGGGCCCGGAGGGTCTCCCAGGCCGCTCCTCCCCCCAAGAGCAGATCTTCCACTTGGTGCCTTCGCCCGAGGAACTGGCCAACAGCCTGCGGCACCTGGAGTCGGAGCCTGCCAACCGTGCCCGGGACTCAGACTACGAAATGGACTCCTCCTCCCGGAGCCACCTGCGGGCCATAGACAATCAGTACACGCCTCTCTGACGGGCAGTGGACTCCCAGGCCACAGGACCCTGAAGGAGCGAACAGGAACTGGTGAATGTACTTTCTTCCCTTCCTTTCAGAGAGAGTGAAGGGACATTAACTGCTCCTTCCAGTTTGGATGTGACCCTTCTATTAGGCCTGTTAAAGGGCCTCCTGTAAGTTCCCACCTGGCTTTCTCCTTATTGTTTACAGATGTAGTTCTTGTCCGCAGATGCCCTAGCTCCTGTCGGGCCCCCAGGACCAGCCCTGGCACTTGGGGGGGGAGGGGGTAAGGACCAGGCTGGCAGTGGAAACTTTTTCTTACTGACACTGTCACAACTGATGACAGACTTTCTACGTGGGGAACGGGGGGTGGGGGGAGGGGGTCCATCAGGAAGCCCAAAACACTAACAAGCCCTGGATCCCTATGGCTTTCCCGCACAGCTTCCTCCACATGCAGCTCTGCGCCCCCGCGCCTATCCGCTTTGACCCAGCCTTACAACAGAGCTCTGACAGGACAGGCTAAAGGTCAAAAATGATTTTAAACATTTTACCTCAGATAAATTTTTCAAATGATTCAGGTTTTAAAACTAAACCATTGCTTATTTCACTGCACTGTTTGAACTAATACCCATTCGATTTTTGTAGTCAGACAGCTATGCAACCCTCCTGGACTAGGGCTAAGCCAGCACCTGCTGCCAAGGAGCCACTGTCCTTCCTAAATGTAGAGAAGTGAAACATGTGGCCATTTCAGAGAAATCCAGGCCGTTACTGAACTAGGAGGGCGGCAAATTCCAGTTCTACCTGGTGCCTTAGGAATAAACAACTGGATTCTGCTTCTGGCATTGTTCTCCTTCCCGGCGGGCTCAGCCCCCAGCATCCAATGGCTCAATTTTCCCACGAGGTTTTAGGCTCAATCTGGTGCCATGGCTGACAAGGAGCTCCTCCAACAGCCCAGCCAGTGCGCTGTGCCAGCAGGTCCCGCTGCCTCTGAGGCGTGGGCATGCACACGTGGGCTCAGATCTCCATCTACACCTCTTCACAAGTGACACCACTCACCTGGGGGCTGGCTCCTCCCAGAGAAGCCTCAGTGACGAGGGGCAGTGACTGTGAGGTCAGCTGCCCCTGGGACCAGCTCAGCTTTAACATGTATGATACACGTCAATTAGAGGCTAAACCAAACCTTGGCCTGAACTTAACTCCTGCCTGCCTTATCTGGCCAGGGTCAGGGTTTTGTCTGCTCCCTCCAGCCACTCTCAGTATTCTAAGAGGTGAGACTTTTGCTTATAGTGCTTATAGAATTTTGTGGTGTTTTTTTTTTGGGGGGGGGGGGCAGGCGTGCGGGGCATCAACTAACCACCTCTTCACTTTTACTTTTAAAAACCAACACTCCTGGGTGTTTCCACAGGTTGTAAAGCAGATCCAACCCCGATCCAAATTTTCGGTCCATTTCTAAGGACACTTTTTTTCTACATACCAAGCAGGTTTCGCTAAGCAAAGCGGGAACCAGAGGAGCACACACTATTTTGAATGTCTCTTAAAAGATAAAGCTCATCACAGAAAGTCCATGCTGACAAGTCACTGGTGCAGAAAAAGGGCAAATTATACAATGAAACACACCTACCCCCTCCCTCCACATCTGGGCTATGACATCTTCAAGCCAGGGGCACCCACTTCTAAGCAGTCTCAGCACAGACGTCTCAGGTAGTACCAAGAGGCAGCAAACTAGTGGCTCAGCTCTGACCCACTGGCTGCCAAGTACCAGCTCAGATTCTAACAGAGAGCTGGAAGTCACCGCTCCAGGCTGCTCCAGTCTAAATGTTCAAGGAAAATATTTCCTTTCCAAATGTGTCTGAGTTACCAGGACACCTCAAATACATCCCAACAGAAAGCCCCGCCACAGTTGGGAAGGAGTGACCCTAAGCCAGGCCTCTCCTTTCTGCTAGAGCAGGTAGAGCTGGAGAAGAGGGAGCAGTGGGTCCCTGGGCTGATGCCCTCACAGTGACCCTGCTGGCCGTAGCTAGCCCACATGCCACCCTCCTTCCAGTCCTGATGTGACCACCGCTGGCCTCAAGAGGCCAAGCCAGCACCTCCACAGAAAGCCGGGCTGTGAGTGCCAAAGGGACAGTAAGTACTGCGACCACTGCAGTTCTCTCCAACCAGACAACAGCCAGGAGACTGCTCTCAGCACCGTCACCTCCTGAATCTGACTTTAACGAACTTTTACAAACTAACAGTCACCAGCACCAAAGAATTAAGTCAACTAACCTGCCTTGAATTTTAGACCAGCAATCCAATGGCTTTATCTGGTATAAATCTTCTGCCTCTGATCATTTCTGGACCGTGTAGGAAAAAGGAATAGCAATCATTAAAATCTTAGACCACAAAACACTATTTTTATATATAAAATCAAGGCCTTGAACTCTTCCCTTCCCTAAGGGTTGCCTAAGATTCCTTCATGCTTTTATTCAGGGCTAACTCTCCTATTGCAAATGTCATGTGAGCGCTAACATCTCCCACAGGTTAGAGGAACTTGTATATTTCCACTGCCTCTAACAAGGACACATCTGTCACCCAGTGTTGGGCTGGAATAAGCCACACATTGTAACAACACAGAAAATGGGTTCAATCTTTTATCATTACAGGCAGAAGAAGGTATTTGGCAAATTGTTATATATTGTTTATGTACTGTACAAGTAACTTATTCTTGAATAACAAATTTTGCTATAATGTATAAATTGCTATATGTGAATTAAAAAATGTTTTCAGAATATTGATTTGTTGCCAACAATATCTAAAAGCTCTGTGTATTATGACTATGGTCTCTGAAATTGCTGCCCTGCGCAAACACTTGCTTTTCCCTTTGTTCTCCTCCCATAAATTGAGGACATTAACAAGTGCTTATGAGTCTATAGCCGTAAACTGCTTTGTACATCACTGTACCTCTTCTGCACTCTGGATTATCAGTTTTAATTTTCTTTTTTAAAAAATGAATTCTTATTTTTCAATTACAGTTGACATATATCAGTTTCAGGTGTATCTTATTCACAGCTTTTTAAAAAGTATCTCCTGCCCCCTACTGGTAAAACAGACAGATGTCTGAGTCAGGACCCCTGGCTAAGGACATTCATTTGGGTTCAGGAGGATTGAAAAGGAAGCTTACAGAATCAGCATCAGGCTGAGGGTGTGGAGTTTCAATGCTGCCCAACTCTGGCCAGCCTTCCTCCTTCTGAAGCGGACCTCTATCCACCAAAGAGAATATCTCAGTCTTGTCTTTTCCTAGAGATACCTTGAACCAGAACTAAAGGTGAAGAAGAAAAATCATTTGACAACTAACCTTCCAGGATATTAAGAAAATACAGCCTTCCTGCCTTGGTATTAACTAGTAGCTTATACAAACACACACTAACTGGATATCAGTTTTTAAAACTTTTTTTATTTTTTAATTTTTTTTTAAGTTTTTATTTTATATTATCTACAAAGTAAAAGTTTTTCCCTTAACTTAAAAGTTGAACCACTGTAGACAGTGATCACTTCATCAAACTTGATTTATAAATAATAATCCGTCAGTTTGACGGTAAGAATTTACTGAAACTTTGTCAAGTTTAGTAAAAGGGTGTTCCAAGTCTTGATTTTTTTTTTTTTTAGCAGTAATAGCAGCAAGAATCACTCTTGTTACTTTTGCTAGCTGATGTATACATGACTTTTGAGGGTTATTAAAAAATAAATAACTTCCAGTTTGAGCAAGCAGAGCTGGGGTACTTGCGGGACTCGGAAACAGCATATGGAATTGGAACAGCCCACAAGTTCCTAAATGCCTCTACTCGGTCCAAATATCTTCCACTGCAAGTGAACTGTTAGCATTCCTATTGGATGTTACAAGAAATCAACATATATTTTTAAAAAACAAAATAAATGAAATTCTAGTTTTCTGTGCTTCCAGTTGGTAGAAGCAGTAGAAGGGAGGAGGGAATTTGGCCTTTCGGTTCCTCCAGGGCAGCCTTACAACTGCTGTTGGTGGTGGGCTTGTACTGTAAAAAAGAAAAGTGAATATTTAAACAGAAAACTGGCAACACCGCACATCAGCCTAGTGTCTCTGCAGCACATGACTGTAAACTATCCTTGTGCTAGCTGAACAGGACTCAAAATTTAGTTCACTTCCCCCTCCCATCTGCACCAAAGGGGGAGGAGGGGAAAGAGGGGTAGAACAAACCAGTAAGACGTAAAACCACTTCAGATAAAACTCCCAGAAGACTTGTTGCTCATGGGGTAGAGAAACAGGCTGTAACATACCCCCTCCCCAAATATTAGCCAAGCACCAGTCCTGCTTTCAGAGGAACGCCATGGCAGTCTCAAGTGTTAGCACAATCACGGCCTCTCCCTGTCAGGGTGCAGGCTGGAGCGAATGCTACACTCAGAGCCGATCCACACACAGCACTGCTCATCAGCAGTATTCTCCAGAGCTACGATCAAACTATCATGGTGGTAACCCCCACGCAGACTTGGGACTCAGGAAGGAAACCGCTGCCCTGCCCAGCCTGTCGTAACAAGGAAGGCCAACTGAGTCCTAGGCAGCATCAGCTCCACAGCTGCCGCTGCTCCTCAAGCCAAACCTGGACCATCAGAACACACACAGACTCGGCCCGGAGCCTCAGGCCCTGACACTGACTGATCGTCACAGTCCCTACTGTGCACACTGACGGGTCTTGCTAGTTCTCAAATGCAGGGTTTGAAGCGCTGGCTCTGCCTGCCATTCGAACTGTGCGAGCAGAATGCTTGGGGTGCCCGGCGGCCCCTGCACACACACGCCTCACCTGAAGGGTGCGTCATATAGGGGAAATGCGCTGTTGTCGAGACTGGAATGGGCTGTAGTGCACTTTGAGCGAGGGCGGCCTGGGGACCGCCGGGTGGCTGTGTCGTCATTAGCATCATTGGCGCATGGGCAGTTGGATGAGAAGGAACCATTCCTGACTGTACATGAGCCTGAAACAGAGAGCTCTTTTACGCATACAGGCAACATCTCCAGCTTAAACAACATGTTAACTGTGTTCCTTTCAGGGGCTGGGGCTCTCAGGAAAGGGCAACAGTGGGCCCTCAGGGCCCTTCTTTTCTCTGGGGACACTCCCTAGTGGGACATCAATTGACCTACAGACATGCTTCGCCCTTTAGCAGAGCGATCCTGCAAGGCTGAGGGGACAGACACCCACTGAGCACGGGGAGAATCAGGACTGTGGTGTCCTAGCCTTCATTTCTGATCACGTGATTCTATACAAAGCTCAGACCCCAGGGCCACCTGTCCAACGTAACAGACGAGAAGCAATCACGCTTGAGAATCTGGCTTCCATGAGGGACCTGAAGTAGTTTTACAAAGGCTGTTCCTTTCAAATAGGAAAGCAGATTATTACTTTATAAGTGGAGACTTGTCAAATTCTGTTCCGTGGATTACTCTTCTTGTTTGCCCCCCACCCAGCCCTTCTACTTCCTGCCTGCTCACCAGCACTCTCAGTGGGGAAGGAGCCAGGGCAGTGAGGAGAGAATCTGCTCTGCTGAAAGAGACGCTGATGGAGTAGGAGGAAGGGGAGGTTGCAGGGAATGGCGCCAGTGAGATGGGGAGAGGAAGTAACAGTCTGTCCAGCCCCGTGTCCCTGTACCGAGTGACAGTGAGTTCGACCTGGTCTCACTGTCAAGTTGGGAAGGTTTTGGCAGGGCCAGGAAGAGCCCTTTCGACACCGTGCACAATTCCAGACCCTGATAAGCCTGAAGGAAATGCTGTTTTCATTATCTTACATTTTCAAAAGGGGCCATGGCGTATCTGGCTTCCCTGTGTTAATCCATTTTGCTCTTTCAGCACAAAAACACACAAGTGAGGTTTTAGGAACCCCAACCTATATTCACACACCTACTTAGCCACCAGCCTCTGCTCGACATCTACAGGACCCCGCTCTCATGAAGCTCCTGATCCAGCCAACCAACCAACCACGCTGGCCCACACTGACCACAGCAATCCCGCCCCACATCCACAGCAAACCATCCGCGGCAGTGCCACACTGCGCCAACTCCCAGAGCTGTGGGTCTATGACAAGGCCACCCGAGAGCGCCACTGAGTGTCCTCTCCAGCCCCACACACCAGAGCCTCAGTGGTGCACTTGGACATGAACTGGAGCTCAGTGAGGCAGTCTAGTCAGACCCACCTAAGTGCTGTTATGAAAGCAGCAAAGAGAGACATCGAATACAGCCAATTCGCCTTCCACAGCTCCAGGGCGGGCCTCAAGGACAGTGTTAGAGCCCAACTTCAGTGCAGGTCCTCTTCCTCCTTACGACAACCCAACTTGGCCCTGGATAGCATCGGACTTTTGTCAGCAGCTGATGCAAACAGCAACCACTGAGACAGCAACCGCACCTTCCAACCTTTAAAGTGTACACTGGAGATGAGCTCCAAAGTGCTTCCAGAGCTGCTCTTTAAGAAAAATGCGAGCACCTGGGTGCTCTCAGCCTCTCGTTACACGGCACCGATGTACAAGGGCAAGCCGCTCAAGCAGTTCAACTCATGGTCAAGACGAATGTATGGACAGCCAGAGAGAACGGGGGAGATTTCTCTGGATCCATGTGACCAACATTCAAGCTGACAGGCCCAGGGCAGCCAGAGAGTTAAGAATTTGTGAAGGTCCATCCTCCCTGCCACACACCTCATTGTGTGTGTGTGTGTGTGTGTGTGTGTGTGTGTGTGTGAGAGAGAGAGAGAGAGAGAGAGAGAGAGAGACACAGTGTATGTGTGTGAGAGAGAGAGTATATGTATGGAGA
This sequence comes from Myotis lucifugus, assembly GCF_000147115.1. NCBI lineage: Eukaryota > Metazoa > Chordata > Mammalia > Chiroptera > Vespertilionidae > Myotis > Myotis lucifugus. The sequence continues at coordinate 855,108 of NW_005871304.1, forward strand.
CATACATATATATCTCAATGAAGCTATTTAAACACAGAAAGCAGACACAGGAAGGGAAGGAGGACCGGGTTGCATTCCAGAGTCAAAGATATTTATATGGTCTCGGTCTCAGCTGGAAAACGTTAAAGGACTGACCAATCAGCAACTTCACTGACCCCATTACAAAACCACACAAACATCCATTTAGGGCCAGATCACGTGTATTTGAGCGGGAGAAGGGAGACAGGCAAATCACACAGGGTTTCCTAGCCTGGAGAGCATCCGGCTCTTGGCTGCTTATCTGATAACCTTCCTATTCGACTTGGTCTTCACAGAAAGTTGGCTAAAGCTGATTTACCTGAGGTACGTGGGCCATGTGGGGCGGGTTGGTGTACGCCGGCTGGACATGAGAAGGGTGGATTGTGAAGACTGTCTGCTGTGCTGCTGGGAAACTGTTCTGTGGCGACTGCGTGTTGGAAGCAGGTGTCATGGACGGCGGGGTTGGTGCGAGCCCCGCGTGGTAAATGGCTGACTGCTGCTGCGGACCCGCCAGGTGGAGAGCCTGGGCGGCTTGGTGCTGATGGTGCTGCAAAGTGACAGAAAGAATTAATTAAGCAAACCACCTTTTTCATGAAAATCAGTTAAGGGCCGCACAAAAGCTGAGCCTTGTGCATGAAAATGGGCTCCACCTGGCGCATCTAGGGGGCGGGAATGGCAAGCACAGAACAGCAGGGAGCTAAGAGAGGGTGGGACCCATTCAGAGACCTCCTTTCTGGGATAAGCCCCATCTCAGCGTGGCCGAGGTGAAGCAAGACCACTGCCCACGGAGCCGACAGATGTCAGAAATACCCAACCACCTCCGTTAACAAATGTGACTAAAGAAACAAGAAAACTCATCATATAAACAGTGGGAATTAAAAAAAAGTCCCAAGCAAATTCCTTACTCTATGTTAAATTAGATTTTTAAATATTGATGTTTATTCTTATTATCTCTCTTAATGTGACTTAAAACCAGCCCCAGGGGCATGGTCTGCAGAGTGCACACTGGCAGCGCTGGGCTGCTGGGTGTTCTGATCACGCAGTCCCAGGCCCCGATCCTGGCCCGGAAGAAACACTCAGCACAGAAGGGGAAGCAACGTCATGGAGACCTCTGGGTCTCTCCTCACCTGGACGGGGCTGGGTGCAGGGTGACTTCCACCATGTTGGCTTTGCTGCTGTCCAGTGGGGGTGGCTGAAGGCTGAGGATGTGGAGTATGTGGGTGCAGGGTAGCATTAGGGTGCGCATACTGCTGAGCAAGGGAGCCAGTGGAAACTGAAGTGAAAAAAAAAGGAGTGTGTACAACTGCTCCTTATGCCTCGCCAAATGAGCTTTCTTGATGCTCAAGGCCTAACTTATGTTGTTACCAATCTCTACATTTGACTTCATTTAACCATCAACTATCACGAATAATTAAGTATGAAGTTATTGCTTAACAATCAGATTAACATTTTATTTCTGGTAACACAACTGTACACATTATATAGTTTAAATTTATTCTTAAAACAATTACTGGTTTTCCTGCAAAGGTAACTTAACAAAGGCAGAAATAATTCAAACAATATTCCCTGCCCCGCCCCCCGCAACACACACACACACACACACACACACACACACACGCACACGCACTTTAGCTCAAGGCCATCATCTGGCTAACCTCACCATGCTACTGCCCTGGAGCTGCAGCAGTGTCCCATGGGCACAGACTGGGAATGAGGGGCTGGACAAGGCTCTATCTTTAGGGCCAATGTCCACAATTCTCAGTTGTTCACAGAAGCCACCTGGGCCCTCCCTGTTCAGCAATCTCTCATCTTGCTTGATAAGAATCCAGTAGAGAACTACCTAAACTATGTAGAAAATGGAGTCTCTTCAAAGCACCTCCGCCTTTAGAAAGAATGTTACTAGTCAGAGTAACTTCAGAGGAAACATGATGAGCCAACTTAAGTAAAAACATGTTCATTAAAGATAAGAACTCAAAGCCAGTTCTTTGTGAATCTTAGCATGAACCATATCTTGGTATAAAACAGGGAGATTAGGTATAGATGCATCTATTCACCTCTTTCTAAAAGAGCAATTTGAGAATCAAAAGCACAGTAAGATGGGTTAATTGCTTTGTGACTATCAACAGCAAACTGATACAAACACAAATCATGACGTGTCAATGAGCAGAGGACAGCGTTCTAGCAACCTGTGGCTCCCAGCCTTCTCGCAAATTCCTCCTAAGATCCCTGAGAAGCCAAGCCCAAACATACACAGACAGATAGGGGGCTGAAGCAAGCACTGCTTTAGGATCAGGCACCCGAACTCCAGCATTCTAACGGGCAAGGCTGTGAGGGTCACCAGGATAAATACCTCTGGGTGAGTCCCACGTCAATGTTATGCAGAGGATTAGACACACAAAGCAATTCTGGAATGCTTGACCTTGTAGGGCCAAGGGCCACCAACATTCCAGCCCAACTGGTCCTCTCTCCAACTGTATATGTATCTTTGAAAAGAGGCAAGGGCAAGGCAAAGAGCCAGTGCTAGGACCACCTGTGCATCCAACTGCCAACACCACGGGGGGCGGGGGGTGTGCCAGAGAAGATGAAACAAAGAAAACACAGAAAACACTTTCGTTTATAGATTGGGAAATTTCCCTAACTTGTAAGAGTTGCCGTACATTGAAACATATTAACAAGGAAAACCGTGGTAACATTTTCTGGGTATATTTTGTTCCTCTTTTTAACAGACTTTTTTTTTTTTTTTTAATTTAAGTATAGCTGACATACAATATCATATTTCTCTGGGTGTTTTCTTTAAGAAGAGTCAGTGACTGTTTTCTGGGATCCAGGAAAAATAATGTGCTAACTGCTTTCCTACTTCGAAAGTCTATGAAAGTAGTCTTTCTCCTCATTGACGGGCTTATTACAGGCCATTCTTCACCAGCACACTCAGTAAGCTGACTTTCAGATCCCCTCAAATTATCTAGGCACGGACTTGGACTAAAAGATTTGACATAAATTTCTAATCTTTGTTCTTGTAAAAATATTACTTATTTTTCAAATGTATTCATTTTATTTTTAATTTATCTTTATTTTATTGTTGAAAGTATTACAGATGTCCCTTTTCCTCCATACCCTCCAACCGCCTCTCAAATTTATTTTTAAATGACTAAAACAGCCACATGCAGCAAGCGGCTGGTGAGACAGCACTACACCATCACCACAGGACGTCCTATTGGACAGCGACGTCTAGCCACTCACACTCCCTGCCTCCAAGCTTCTCAAATGTTTCATTTGCAGCAATACCAAGGCTGTCTGGGGAAAAGCAATCCCCAATCCCAAATTCTATTCATGAGATCTCAGAGTACAGAATCTCAGAGTTCCTATTTTTATAAACTTTATTTGTTCAAGAAATTTTTGTACTAAAAAGTTTTAAATTTTACTTTTAATTATCTTATAACCAATGTATTAAGAAAATTAAAAGTAACAATAAAAACACAAACTCTAGCATGACCATTACAAAGAGACTGTGCCCATAAAGTCTGATAATTATTATTCATCAATTAGAAAAATGTTAAAAATCTTAAAATTATTTGAAGAAAATTAAAGATAAAATATATTTTACTATACATTTTTAAAGGGCATCTCTGTGATAGTTTACCAATTATTTAAAGCCTATAAAGTAATCAAATCTATATCTCATTTGCCTTCATAGTACTATACTTCAACTAATCTGCGTACACCCACATAGGTTTTTTTTTTTTAAATATATTTTATTGATTTTTTACAGAGAAGAAGGGAGAGGGATAGAGAGTTAGAAACATTGATGAGAGAGATCGATCAGCTGCCTCCTGCACGCCCCCCACTGGGGATGTGCCCGCAACCAGGGTACATGCCCTTGACCGGAATCGAACCCGGGACCCTTGAGTCCGCAGGCCGACGCTCTATCCACTGAGCCAAACCGGTTCGGCCCACATAGGTTTTTGCTTTAAAAAAAAAAACAACCCATCCTGACTGGCCAGTGTGGCTCAGTGGTTGAGCATCAACCTATGAACCAGAAAGTCACGGATCGAATTCACGGTCAGGGCACATGCCTGGGGCAGGGGCTCAATCCTGTGTGGGGCGTGAAGGAGGCAGCCGATCACTGATTCTCTCTCATCCTTGGTGTTTTTATCTCTCCCTCTCTGAAATCAATAAAAACATTTTTAAAAATAAAAATGTTTTATTTTCCTACCCTAAACACCGGTAAACTAGAATGTATACAAGAAAAATCAAGTAGTTGTAATCTATAGTTCATAAGCTGCAAATAAAATTTAAAGTTTAATTAGAAATATTTTCATTTGGTCATCTCCTTGCTTAAAAGATATAAAGCAAGTACCTTATCCATGAACTCCTTTTCTTCCTCAAATACAAAAACTGAGTGGCTAGCTAATTAATTCAATACAAATAACAAAAATATATAGGGTGTCCCTCCCAAAAATGGATACACACTTTGAATAATTATAAAGCAGTCCTTATTAAAATACATTTCATTTTCAAAATTGAGCTATCAGCTGTTAAAGTGTGTGTACATTTTTGGGGGACAACCTGTAGTTTGGTTCCTTGAAAGGCCAGAAGAATGAGACCAAAAAAAGATGGACAGAAGGAAAATTAAAAGCCTCAGAGGGTGGCTCAGTTGGTTGGAGCATTGTCCCTTCCACCAAAATGTTGTGGGCTAGATCCCAGATCAGGCCACATGCCCTTGTTTTGGTTTTGATCCCTGGTCAAGGCATGTACTGGCGGCAACTAATTGATGTTTCTCTCTCACATCAATGTTTCTCTCTCCCTCTCTCTCTCTCAAATCAATTAAAAAATACATGAACATATCCTCAGGTGAGGATTAAAAAAAAAAAAAAAGGCTGAGGGGGGAAATAATTGGAAAGAAAAGAGACAAGAGAGCCCTAACCAGTTTGGCTCAGTGGATAGAGCGTCGGCCTGCGGACTGAAGGGTCCCAGGTTCAATTCCGGTCAAGGGCATGTACCTTGGTTGCGGGCATATCCCCAGCAGGGGGTGTGCAGGAGGCAGCTGATCGATGTTTCTCTCTCATCGATGTTTCTCACTCTCTATCCCTTCCCCTTTCTCTCTGTAAAAAATCAATAAAATATATATTTTTTAAAAAGTATTAAAAAAAAAAAAGAGACAAGAGAAAGGGAACCAATGTAGAGTAAATGAGAAAAAAAATATAACAGAATCTGAGAAAAAGAAGTGGAGAACAAAGGGCAGTAAGTTCTGAGGGTTACTAAGTGTATCATTTAACTGCTTTAATTATACATGCTCATTAATTTAGCTAAAGATTTCAGACAGGTTAACAATAAAGTGAATTTTCTTCAACAGCTTGATTTAGTTATTCATCAGTTAAACACTTCTATTTATAAAACTTAAGTTGCCTTCATGAAACCTGAATTAGGTCAAGCAAACCAAAGAAGTATCCCGTTTTTTGGCCAGACCTGGTCCAGAAGTTTACTACTTGCTGTGTTCCTTGATACAAATGTTCAAAACTATAAAGACATGATTTTTCAAATCCTCCCAGCACTAACCACATTCCAAAAATAGTTTCCTAAGCCATGATCTTACTGAAGCCAATTCAGTCCTGTGTGTGTAATTTGCAAGTAGGTGTTTTCATTTTGACCTTGGATGCACAAGTCATGAGAGATCACCAGCACTGCAAAACTTTAAAAACTAAACAAAGCAAAACAAAATCTTCCAACTTTTAAATTTGATGTTAAATTTAGAAAAAAAGGAAGTGAAGGAAAGTTGGAAACTCTTTAAAAGGGGAGTAAAAGTCAACTAGACCAAAACCATGACAAAATGGCAGCAAATTAAATTACAAATAGCCTCACCGTTAGTTTCTTTTAAAAAGACTGACACTCCTTTTTAAGAGAAGCTGTGCTGAGGCAGTTAATGCTTAGGTGTGATGATTAAGGACCTTTTAGCCACTTACCAGGAAACGGACTCCAAAACTAACAGAGACAGTAAGATGGTGAGGATAACTACATTTGAGACCTCAAACTGAGTACATAATAAAATTACTGACACTGTCTTTTACATAACTATATTACATACAGTTTCCCTTTAATAGTATATATACAGCAAGACTCCTTTTTAAAGAGCATCTATTAAAGGATTAAATTTGTTAACATTTCCTAGCACCACATAAATAATACTTATACACTTATTTTTGGATACCAAGTCATGGCACAATTAATGAAAATGTTAAGTCAAATGTTTTCTAAATGCTTTTTAAAATCTGGCACTTAGTAGATTCAGACATTGAGTCATTCTAAAATAATTCAAAATTTAGTCCCTAAAGTAAAATTTTAATGTTTCCTAGAATATATATTTCACATAAAGTGACACATTACTGGCATAAAATCTTAAAGGATTTCTGCAAGTTAGTACCATTCTATTCAAAACCAAAAGTCCATGACTAGCTTTATTGAAAAATTGCCCTACAAATAGAGAAAACACACCTTCCAAGTTCATTTCCAAAAGAAAGCTCTGTCCAGACTTTCTCCCTTTAGGAGCAATCATTTACCTTTTCACTGGAGGTGAGGGGGGCTAGTGTTGCCAAAGATAATCTCTGCTAGGTCATGCTTTCCTGCTTAAGCTCAAGACATCCCAAGGTGTCTGCCACAAATACTTTAAACCTTCAGTCATGCAAAGATTAAAAAGACAGAAATGTTTCCCCCTAGTTTTTCGATCCTATTCAATTCAAAATCCTTGTAAGAATAAGTTTCTTACCAGAATATTAGAAAAACTAACGTTTTAAAGTTGTGGTTGTTCTTGTTATTAATACTAAGTTTGTGGCTTGGTTAAAAAAAAAGTGATTCAGGAAAAGTTTTTCACACAAGGAAAATATTAGGCATTTCCAAAACAGTCACATGTTTGCTTGGTATGCAAAAATTAATTTCTGAAACAACTGAATTTTTTAACCCAGCTTTCTTGAGCTGGGTTGTATTTCTTTTTTAAAACTCTGAATTATTTACAGGTACACATATCTTTAATAATTTTGTCTGGCACAAGGAAAATATTGTTCAACAAGTCTACTCCCTTAACGTGTATTCTTTAAAAAGTGTTTTACTGTTTAATTAAAATTAGTATAAAAAACCCAACTCACTGGCAAAGTAGAAAGAAGGGCTTGTCTCCTTGTTGTATGGTAATTTGGGACATGCTGAATTTGGGAAATAGAAAGGTAAATTAGGCTTTTGAGGTCTACATTTTCCTAATTTTCTGGAAAGGTTGACATATTTAGTAATTTCTTATTTTATTCATGCATAATTCATTCTTATTTTACAAGAGATGGCAAGCACTTTAAACATTGCTACAAAATTAAATAAGAGAAGGCTGAACAAAAAGACACTTTTCTTCTGTACTGGGATGTCAAATTCTGCAGGCTGACTTGCTTAAATAAAAGGAATAATATTATTATCTAATAAACAGACCAACATGGCATTCCACTGAATAACCTTGATATCAAAAATGTACCAAAATAAAAATTACACAAGTTTAATTCAAAAGATAAACAATTCTGTAAGTCATTATTAACAGAAGTAAGATGTTTTTAGGCATCTGAAACTGGATCCAAATTTTAGAAACATAATAGTAATATTAAACATGAGTATATCATTTCTTATTACAATGACTACATAAAGGTGTGTGTGCGTGTGTGTGTTTAAGTACGGCTGAAAGGATATGCACCAAAATGTTAACAGGTGTTGTCAGGTGGAGGGACAATAGATGCATTTTAAATCTTTTTGCCTACTATATTTTCCAATATATCTGCATTAAATTACCAAAAACAAACCAAAAAAGGATTCTGGATCTAACTCTTCCTGTAGAGAAAGTCTCAGAACTATTTCTGAAAGGTAAATAAAACAATGCCATAAAACAAAGGAGATGAATTAGAAAACTAGATGTTAAGGAAACAAAAAGTAACTTCTTAGGAGGGAGGGGGCAGAGGCAAGGATAAAAGTTAGTTTAAGATCAAAGAGATGAAGTTTGTGATCAGAGTCCTTTTTAAGATAGCTACAAAGAGAACAAGGTCAACAATTACTTAGAATATATACATATACATATACATATATCCTAATAATTAACTATTCAGTAATTTGTTAGCATATTTATATTAAATATACCAAAAATTTAAAAACAATAATCAGTCTCTCATTCTATTCTCTAAGCCTTTGCCTATGACCAATTAATGAATGATCAAAAGGTGACATAATTGTCACTAACATCTGGGTACATATTCTTTTGTTTACATAAAAACTTTTAAAAATCTAGGTAGGATGTCGCTTAAAAACAAACTTAATACATACTCAAAATATTTGGTTCCTTTGGGAATACAATATATAAATATTATACTCGAAGGATATGAGTACACAATTATATTTCTATGTAAGAGTTTTGTCTTAGTTTAAAATAACACTTAAATTTGTCTGTATTTGGCATAATTAGGATTTAGAATATCTAAATGACTGAAGAATTAATAATAAACTTGTTTTAGCAGATTAAAATTATGGTTTATGACAGCAAAGAACAAAATAATTCCCTAGTGTTCTTTTTTAAGGTATGAAGTATCTAAGAAAACCTCAATTAACCAGTAACAATCATACCAAGTTCACAGCCTTCCCCCTAGCCAGCCCTCATCAACAGACATCAATGTAATACAACCTGGGTAAAATGCAGGAGAGCAGTTCAGATCTGGTTGAGCAACTTTCTCCTGGCACTAAAGAACTGGCTCTGATGACTAGTACATTAAGTCTAGTGATTTGTTTTGTTTGCAATACTTCCTATTTACCCAAACTTGAATGGACTTCAGGGTCCAAGGTCAAGTGCTTTTCAAATGAAAATGTTCTGGGGAAGCATAAAAACCACTAGTGCCTCAAATAACAGTATTTATTGTACAGGCTGTTTTAAACCAATGAAGTTGTTTCAAACCAATGAATATCCATCCAAAAGTCAAAGCCAGATGTTGGCATTGAGGAGAAAGATCCTGCACAACATCACAGTATTGCTACAAAGTCTCAAAATCATGGGTGCACAAATAGCTATTACCTAAAAGCAATGGAAATTTTAGCTCAAAAGTTTTAGATCTTATTCCAAGAGGAGGATGCAAGAAAATGGAAGGAAAGAAATGTTTTTTCCACTTGTTAAATCCTAATGTATTCAGCAGAAACATAAAATAATCATAACAAACTTTTCACCTATGCCTTTAACAAAGTGGAGAAGAGTTGAAATATATACAAATTGCATAAAAGCCAGTGTAGGAATCAATGGGGCCTTTCCATACATACTTAGTCCTGGTTAAGACAACTGAAGACAAGCCAATGACAGGAGATCATAACCAAAATCATAAGTGAAATCAGCCTGTCAGTTTATTTCTCAATTAAATTATGGGTGGGCTTCTTGAAGGAAATGTAGCAATTACATCGCTTTTACTTAAAGCTCTAAATGATAATGTAGAAAAGTAAAATCGACTTCTCATTGGTAACAACAGTGCCTTTAACCATGTGGAGTCTGAACTGTGCGACAGGAGCCCCTCCAGGACAGAGGCACGGTGCTGAGTTCCGGGTGACAAGAAGGATGCCTATTAACCTCTAAATGTTATAAACTGTTACCTAAAGTTAGAAACATGAAAATCTTTACATTCCTAGTCATTCAAAGAGTTGAAAGAGGTTTAAAAAATGAAATGTCCATGTAGTTACATGTAATTGTAATTTCATTCTCAGTGGAATTCTTTTCAATTGTATGCAGAAACTTACATCTCTCTCCTCACACTCCAAAAAACGGAAATGCCAAAACCTCAGAAAAGTGCAAAAAACAAAACCTACTTCTTAATAAGGCTGGTACTTAAGATGCATTTTAAAAACATAAATATAGGAACACCCATTAATTTTATATTACACAAGATATAAGTGGAGCCCTAGCCAGTTTGGCTCAGTGGCTAGAGCGTCAGCCTGCGGACTCAAGGGTCCCAGGTTCGATTCCAGTCAAGGGCATGTATCTTGATTGCGGGCACTCCCCAGTGGGGAGTGTGCAGGAGGCAGCTGATCGATGTTTCTCTCTCATCGATGTTCTTAGCTCTCTATCCCTCTCCCTTCCTCTCTGTAAAAATCAATAAAATATATTAAAAAAAAAAAGATATAAGTGGAAATCTGTTTTAAATCTCAACACTGAAAACCGTATTATTTTAGAACTTTAGATAGCTGCTAAATTAACCTGTACAAAGTTCTCTGGCAATAAAACTAAGACAGTAATTTTTGCTTATTATTAATTATTCTTATATATATTTAATTTTTATAGAATATTTTCATTTTACCATTTTTTAAATTGATTACACTTGAAGTGTAAATGTCTAAAGCAGACCTAATACTATACAATTTCGACCACTTAAAATACAGCATGATGCAGAAACACAATCCTATATAATAAAAGACTAATATGCAAATCGACCAAACGGCCAAAGGACTGGTCGCTATGACATGCACTGACCACCAAGGGGCAGACACTCAATACAGGAGCTGTCCCCTGGTGGTCAGTGCACTCCCCCAGGGGAAGTGCCACTCAGCCAGAAGCTGGGTTCACGGCTGGTGAGCACAGCGGCGGTGGCAGGAGCCTATCCTGCCTCCGTGACAGCGCTAAGGATGTCCGACTGTTGCTCCCCATGGGGAGTGGGCCTGAGCCATCAGTCAGACATCCCCCAAGGGCTCCCGGACTGCGAGAGGGCACAGGTCAGGTGGGGCTGAGGGACCCCCCCCCCACCAGTACACAAATTTTGTGTACCGGGCCTCTAGTAGCGTTATAACAAAAAGCAATAGAAATATGTAAAGCCAGTGACCCCCAAGGAAGAGGTGAAGTGCTGGCCACGGCTTCCACTTTGGTAGAACTTCCTCGCATGCCTTGCGCAGGGCACATCAAATGATAATACTGATGAGGAAGAGAAGAAAGATACCTCTCTCCACAAAAGATGCTTCTGTTACACACATCATTACATTTAGTTAAAGGAGAGACATTTAAACAGAGGAATTTCAGGAACAGAAGTAGAAACAATTGGCCAAGGCTTAAAGCTGGTAAGAGATAAAAATGGGTCCATCTTTTCTTTAGATTCTTTACCCTCAATGTCATTAAAAGGCCAAGTTATTCTTAAACAGAGTAACTTTTCAAAGCTTTAAAACACATTAAGAATAGTCACACATTGAAAAAGACAAAGTGCTTCCTACCATACATCGCATGTGTCTGCTCGTGAGCCCCGTACTGAGCAGCTGAGGAAGACACGAGGCCCGGCTGGGCATGGGCCGCTGGGGCCATCATCCTGGCACTGCCCTGTATTACAGGACTGTAGACATGAGGATGCTGCGTTCAAAGACAAAATAAAGAGCACACATTCAAATACCAAACAGACTCGCTCAAGCAGATTTTAGTTACATGTCTTAACCCCACGGTGTCCAGGTTTCTGAAAACAACTCTGAAAAATCTAAAACTTTTCTTGGCTATTTCTTTTGAAATATTTAAAATGACCAACCACCTTCTAATATACATTAAAAAGCACCCCCATCCTTAACTATCAACCACAGCATAACAAAAAGCATCAGATATAAAGGGAAACCCAAACCCCTCTACCATATTAAAAGTTGAAATTAGAAGTTATTTAAATGAACAAAAATTATGAGTCCCATCAGCCTTACCTGAGACTGATAATGGGGCACGTGCTGAACAAGAGGCTGATTTGGAAACTGCTGAGGACTATAGGCAACGTATTGTGTGGAATAAGCTGGTGGGGTGGCCACAATTGGTGGGCCTGCCGCTGAGGCGGGATGCATCATGGTGCTCTGATGATGCTGGTCTTGCCGTTGCTGGGGCATGTTTGGTACTGCAGAAGATACCAGTGTAAGAAAACAGCATCGCGTGGCACAAACACATGCACATGGTCCACAAGGCTCTGCAGGAACGACCATCCGGCTTGCCTCTCCAATGCCGGTTGTATCACCCCACACCCACGAAAGCTACTCTGGGTTGTCTGGCCATCATACGTGCTATTCCTCAACCTCAAACACCAACCCCCCAATTCCCAGCTTTGGTCATTTTGACTCGTCTTTCAGGTGTCAGCTTGAAAGCAACTTCCTGAGAGAGACCTTCTATGATGAGTCTCCAAACTTGATCACACTATGAAGTGTTTCCTTCATACTACTTCTCAAATAACCCGTTTTATAACATCAAATTATGCCACTTGCTAGAGAAGGGCAATGGATTTATTCAAAGAAAAACAGGCATACACCAAAAAACCAAAATACACCCAACACTAATCTTAACTCCATCTTTCTTCATTTCCCACCACTGAATTCTCCCACAATTTCCTAATCTTTCCCAAACACAGAATCACACACTATCTTGTAGCAAGTTTCCAAATAATAGCTCTTTTTAAAAATTAATTTATGTCTTTTATTATTCCACACAGATATCTGCCTATGGCCCTTCAGTTAAGAATTCTGCTCAAGCTCTAACCGGTTTGGCTCAGTGGATAGAGCGTCAGCCTGCGGACTCAAGGGTCCCAGGTTTGATTCTGGTCAAGGGCATGTACCTTGGTTGCGGGCACATCCCCAGTAGGGAGTGTGCAGGAGGCAGCTGATCGATGTTTCTCATCGATGTTTCTAACTCTCTATCCCTCTCCCTTCCTCTCTGTAAAAAAATCAATGAAATATATTTTTAAAAAAGAATTCTGCTCAAATGCCATTTTCTCTATAATGTCCTTCCCAGCGCCCGCTAAAGGAATCAGCTGCAAGCTCTGTACCTCTCCCTCTCGTTCACTGCAGCACTGACTGTTTTCTGTGATGGGTTTATGCTATGATGTTAAACAAGCCATTCGAGGGAAGGAATCATGAACCACTGCTTACAATAGGTATGAGGTACAAAAAGTATAACTTAGTATGTTCATAAAGTCATCAGAACTATTAATGTAAGTAGCTGCTAGTTTAGAGATAAAATTTGGTTTTTATTTTAAATATTTGAATTTTTTTTGCTAAAAATATGATTGTTGCTGAAATTTAGGAGAACCAGTTATATACATTTTATCTACTTAGAAAAGCAAACTTGAAAACCAATACAGTAATATTTTTCTGAATTTAATTCTCAGATTTCCCATATCAAAAAAGCATCTTTCTAAAAAAAATCCTCACCAGGATATGTTTAGTGATTTGAGAGAGAGAGAGAGAGAGAGAGAGAGTGTGTAAGGGAGAAACATCAACAGGCTGCCTCCTGTGTTTGCCCCAATCAGAGACTGAACCCACAACCTAGGTACGTGCCCTGACTGGGAATCAAACCCACAACCTTTTGGTGTATTGGACGACATTCCAACCAACTGAGCCACCCACCAGTGCTCAAAAAAGCATCTTTTAGAATAGAAAAGCCACCCAAAAATCGAGTATCATTTTTATCAAGTGAAAGTTTGTCTAATTAAGCTTACTTATCACTATTACTTTTGATACATATTATGACCCTCATATTTTAAAACAAATTTAAAAAGCTAGTCAAGTTTACCATCCTTTTTAAAATTAAAAATTAAACATTCAGACATCTTGTCTGAAGCTTCCCAAGACACTGAGAGGCAGAACCACCTGGCTATGCCACTCCTAAATTACTGACCCTCAGAAACTGTATGAAATAATATGTTTGTTGTTTTAGACAGCTAAGCTTTGCAGTAATTTGTTGAAAGGTAGATAATGGAGTTATTATTTTTACCAGTTTTTGGTGTAAGAGAATAAGATGCAAGCAGAGAGTAAAAACCTTGCAAAGTTAACTTGAATTAGATATATCAATATGGGTTTCTGAATTTTTTAAAAGAAAAAAAAAGTGGTAGTCCCCAGGTCTGTCCACTGAAAAGGCTCAGAAGCAATAATTCAATAGCAATAAGCATATCCAATGACCAGAAAATGGTTTCTACATACTATTTCCCAGCAAAATGAATCAGGGTTCCTTGGAGGAATACTGATTTGGGTTTAAGATTTGAAGATTAACCTCAGATACTTTATTTGTAAAGAAGATAAGCACTATTTGTAAAGAAGATGAGCACTTGCCCTAACCGGTTTGGCTCAGTGGATAGAGCAGGGGTGGGCAAACTTTTTGACTCGAGGGCCACAATGGGTTCTTAAACTGGACCGGAGGGCCGGAACAAAAGCATGGATGGAGTGTTTGTGTGAACTAATATAAATTCAAAGTAAACATCATTACATAAAAGGGTACGGTCTTTTTTTTTTTTTTTTTTAGTTTTATTCATTTCAAACGGGCCGGATCCGGCCCGCGGACCGTAGTTTGCCCAAGGCTGGGATAGAGTGTCGGCCTGTGGACTGAAAGGTCCCAAGTTCAATTCTGGTCAAGGGCATGTACCTTGGTTGCGAGCACATACCCAGTGGGGGGGTGTGCAGGAGGCAGCTGATCAATGTTTCTCTCTCACTGATGTTTCTGACTCTATCTCTCTCCCTTCCTCTCTGTAAAAAATCAATAAAATATATTTTTAAAAAAAAAGAAGAAGAAGAAGATGAGCACTAGCCCTAGCTGGTTTGGCTCAGTGGATAGAGCATTGGCCTGCGGACTGAAGGGTCCTGGGTTCAATTCCGGTCAGGGGCACATGCCTGGGCTGCTGGCTTGATCCCCCGTGGGGGTGTGCAGGAGACAGCTGATCAATGAGTCTCTCTCATCATTGATGTTTCTATGTCCCTCTCCCTTTCTCTGAAATTAAAAATATATATATTTTAAAAAAAGAAAAAGAAAAAGATGAGCACTAAAAGGACCTGGGAGCCAATGTGAAGGGATTGCCATTTGTCAAAGGACAACCAATGGGAGCAGTAAGAAGGATAATCAACTGACTCAAACACAATGAATACACAAAAGTATATGAAAACCTATGCAGCATTCATAATTTTTCAAAAATAAGAATAAAACAGGGTTGGGGGATGAGAGCTCCATCCATCCTTAAGCAAACAAACCAACCCACCCCAAAAACATTTTCACTGGACACTATTGAAAGTAACAAGGGCACCAACTCACCACTGAAAACTGGCACTTAGGCCCATTTTCAGCACTTAATTGTAAGCATTTACCCTAACTTTTCTGTACAAACTCTTCAGGATAATCAAATAGCCTTTGTTGAAAAGAAGAGTCCCTCACAAAATGATTCTAGCTAATAAATGGAGAAGAAATGTAAGAATACACCATTTTCAAACTCCTAATTATAGTGGTTTTCAGAGTATAGCAGTCCCAGATCAGCAGCCTCACCTGAAAAATGGTTTTATAAATTGCACGAGAAATGCAAATTCTCAGGCTATGCCCCAAACAGACTAAACTGGAAACTCTGGGGAAAGGGCCAAGTAATTTGTGTTTTAAACTAATACTCCAGTGATTCTGATGCACAAGAAAATTTGAGATCCACACCCCTAATTTTTAAAAAATGATGTTAAGCGCTGCACTGCAGTGCTGGGCTTCCACTCCAATAATCCTTTATGTTTTAACATAAAAACATTCCCATTTCATTGCTTTAAGTAATCATTAAAATAGCAACACCAGGTGGCAATATATGAACATCTTACAATTAACCTCATTCAAAATGGCACTAAAAAACACTTTTCTTCCCTAAAATTTTCAGGCCCTCAGCATAAGTTTAATCCTATAACTAGGTAAAACTTCAATAGGATCCAGTGTTTTGAAGCAAAGATAAAGGTTATCATATGTGTAAAAACAAACAAAAACCATTAAAAGTTTAAATTATCAGCATCCACAAAAGTACAATTACTTCAAATACTGAGGAAAGCTTATTAATGTAAGACATGAAATTTTTATGTCATGAGAGTTAAAACATGGTGGGAGAAGGCATTGAGATATGTTTCTTTTATACAAATCACTAAATTTTCTATTGTTTCTCAGTAAAATTATAGCTATTAATTATCCTCAATTACCTCCTCAAAAAAGGAGGCCCTCCAGGCATTTTTCAGCGTTAATAGATAAATGTTTTCTTCTATGAAGGCTGTTTAATCACACAAGCATATAATACTAGATTATATAACATTTTAAATTTCATATTGAATTTATTGGGGTGACATTGGCTAATAAAATTATATAGATTTGGGGGGTACAGTTCTATAACACATCATCTGCATATTGTATTGTGTGTTCACCACCCCAAGTCAAGTCTCCATCCATCTCCATTTATCCCCCCTTTACCCTCTTCTACCTCCACCCACCATCCCCTTTGCCTCTGTCTATGAAGCAAAACACTCATTTTAAAAATGAGGAAACACCCTTCTAGTGGGATTTTGATGGTTTCTAAAATGAGCTGCCCAGTGCTTTAAAAGAAATTCTGGATTCTGGGGGGAAATTATATGTTAGTATAAAATAAAAATGTCAGGAACCTTGGTAAATTAATTTAGCAAACACTCTTTTTAAATTTAACATTGAAAACTGCACAAGTCAGTTATTTTTTTTGAAGAACCTGAATAATCACAACTGATAAATATTTCTCCTCCCATTTTGTTAGTAAATAACGCATCTGAATACCTTATGCAATGCTGATCATCAAAAGTCAAAGCTGAACCACAAGTATTTCTTCATTATAAACTGAGTTACTTAATACATGCATCATGCAGACTACAAGCAAACACAGGCAGGATTATTCTCACCTTTACCTGCTCTATATGTCTTGGCTTGATTGACTGGCATGGGCGTCATAGGTATAGGATATAAAGGCTGAGGGATTAAAAAAAAGGAAAATTAGGCTCTCAAGATAATAACACATTTTACCATTCTCTCAACTGTATATTGCTAGAGAGCTAGGTCTGAGGTTTCCTAATTCTGAGTCATTAAAAAAAAAAATTACACCCACAAACCCCAAACTACAGTAAATCTAAATCATCTTCCTCACCAGGAACATTCTCAGACTTAGCTCCTCACACTAACAACACACGACACCACTGCGCGTCTCCCCTTTTCAAATACTTCTGTTATGCCACCGCTGCTTCACGTCACCAGCTGTCAACTACAAATAACCAAGGAGAGTAAGTGAACATCAAGTTCTATGACTTACTTGCACGCCTGGGCTCACTGGGACTGGATACATCATATTTGGTGCAAAACAAACAGGCTGAGTATAAACTGGAGTTGGCTGCTGATGACCCACCATGGACGGGCTAGGTTGTGCTTGAGGACGAGGCGAAGTTGGGGTGGTAGAAGGCTTTGGCTGCAAAAAAACAAAAATCGACTCTCTTAAGATGAAAAGCTCATTATTATTGCAACCCGAAGACTGATTTTCTCCATCTTTCTAAGTTTTACTCATTTTTAATTAGTCCCTTTTAACGAAAAAACTTATAGAAAATAAACTTCACACACTTCAAATAAAAGAAAAATACCTTGATAAGTTAAAGTAAAACTTCACCAATTATTCAATAATACTATTAAAAAACAGTGGCAGTGACTTTTAAAAGAAACTGAAGTTTTACAACATTTAAAAAATAAATCTATTTTCTTATAAAGTCAGCAGAATGATCACAACGGTGTAGCTAGCCAACCATCTTCAAATTCTGAGTCAAAAAGCCCAGACAGTGTCTAACTAATGACAAAACAAGGATCTTTTTCCTCTGGCTCAAACATATACATAATGACCATAAGAAAAGGGAACATAAACCAAAGTTGTTTTAGCATACTGTAACTGAACTTAGATGGCAGGTATGAAAAAATAAATATTACTAATAAGAAAAAATTTATTTTTTTAAGGGATAAATGACTTCAAAGAGGAAATAAATTTACCTGATGTTGATTTCCTCACTTGCCTAAACCAGAACAAATATGTAAATGCCAGTGAAATCTGCATGGAACTTGTGTCTCCAGTGAAATCTGCATGGAACTTGTGTCTCTAAAGTCTCTTATACCTGACAGTTTTTTAAAAATTGCTAAACACATATTACATTTAAACAATTCTCACTAGAAGATCATCAATCCACTTCATTAAAACACACATACACACACACAATGCCTGGCCAGCATGTCTCAGTGGTTGAGTGTGGACCTCTGAACCAGGAGGTCGATTCCCGGTCAAGGCACAGGCCTGGGTTGCAGACTCAACCCCCAGTGTGGGGCATGCAGGAGGCAGCCAATCAATGATTCTCTCTCATCTTTCCTGTTTCTCTCTCTCTCTTCCTCTGAAATAAGGCTGTGGGTACAGTTCCTGGTCAGGGCACATACCTAGGTTTGATCCCCAGCTGGGATGTGTACAGGAGGCAACCAATTGATGTTTCTCACATTGATGTTTCTGTCTCTCTCTCTCTAAAAATCAGTAGAAACATATCCTCTGGTGAGGGTTAAAATAAAATTAAAATATTAAAAAATGAAACACACACACATTTACCACTCCTTAATCTGGTAGAGACTGCCCAAAAAAGGACAAGTTTTTAAAAAAGTATAATAGCCCTGGCCGGTTTGGCTCACTGGATAGAGCGTCGGCCTGGGGACTGAAGAGTCCCGGGTTCGATTCCGGTCAAGGGCATGTACCTTGGTTGCAGGCACATCCCCAGTAGGGGGTGTGCAAGAGGCAGCTGGTCGATGTTTCTCTCTCATCGATGTTTCTAACTCTCTATCCCTCTCCCTTCCTCTCTGTAAAAAAATCAATAAGATATATTTTAAAAAAAAAAGTATAATATATAATGTCTCTCTCAAAAGCAATCAATAAATACTTTAACTGAAGACAGCAGTAGCCCTTATAAAATATCCTGAAATTCAATCCTTAACATATCAATTCCCTAGCATGCACTATTTTTTTATGTGACAAAGTGTTTCCCACATGACAAACCTTGAGGAAAAGTATAAAAAATTTTCTGCCTCAAATCAAGAATAAGCACTCTCCAATTTATCAACAAGCTGCATTCCAAAAGTTCAGCTGTAACTGGGTTATATGGAGCCCAGAACAAATAAATCAATGGTGCTTAAGTTAGGTTCTGAGGCTAGCCTATAGAAGTCCATTTAATTGATAGTACAAATATTAGATGTGCAAAATTAAGTCAACCTTAACAAATCTAACCATTAACTAAAACACTGTTTCTGATGGACAATGTGAACTGAGTAGGGGCACCAGACACTTCTCTCTCCCGCAGGCAAAGGCAGTTCTTACTCCTGGCAACACAACCAGGAGGTGGCTATGAACTAGCATCAAGGGGATAAAGGTCCAAAAGCCAGGAGTTTTCAACTCCCTGTACATTTACAGAAAAGGCGTTCTTAATTTATGCCTAGCGTTTTTTGTTTTGTTTTGCCAAGAGATGCAAAAATGGGGAAGAAGAGTCCAGGATACAATGACCTAATTTACTTACGTAAGATGTCATTTGCTTGGACAAGTTGTTTGTAATCTGAGAGCTACGTATAAAACAGTCTAAAAGTCCAGATAAATTCTTGAGTTGGAAAGCTCTGAACACCTTAAGAAAAAGTTAAGTAACAGGACATGCTAATGCCACGTTTACTTACTCAGCTGCGTCTTTTTTCTCCTCTTTATCATCTTTCTCTTGTTTACATCCTGGGCTGGACGTCTGGACTCCTTGGGAGGTGACCTCGGGACCCCTCCTGTGCTCCGTGTGACTGAGGACCGAGGGGGAAATGCTGGGGCTGCTCGGCTTGCTGCTGCCACTGGTGCAGTTGCTGCTGTTATTTTCAATGAAAGAATCCTTAGCATTTGGTTCAATTTTGTCTTTGATCAAATCTCTTGATTTTTCTCCCTCTCTATTTTTGTTTAGCAGTTGATCCACAGATTCAGAAGTAGAACTTGGCTGTAACTAAATAAAGGAAATAATTATACTTAAATATTTTAAGTAACTCTAGTAATCAATTTTCTCCATAACACAAATACACTAACATCATTTGTAAGCATGAAATAAATTGAATAAGGCTTTTTCATACTTTAAGAGTAATGTCTTTATTATAAGACAGTAACAAAATATCTATACACCACAACCACAGTCATCTACGCACTCAAATGTCCTAACCTCAAAAGTTAAATATTTACTGATTGCCTACCGTGTGTCAGAAATTGTGCCTGGTGGGTATAGAAAATATTAAATAGGTTTTCTTATCTGGGTGAGATCAGACACTCACAAAATGTGGTAAATTCTATTGGATCCCACAGGTAAAAGCAACTTATGGAAAGAGGAGGCTTCTCAATAGAAGTGTCATCTAGTCCAGAGTGTGAAAAATGTTTGGGGAAGGAGGGAAGTTTACCGAAGGGAATGGTCTATGCAAAAGAAACAACATGCTTGAAAATTCAGGGCCTGGGAGAAGACGGCCCACTGTGAAACTGAGAGCCCTGTGGCTGGAGCAAGAGTGGGTGCCTTTGCATGAGTGAGTCAAGAAACAACAATTTCACTCAAGAGGAAATGGAAGATAAAGGCACTTGAGAGCTATGTTAAGGACTCTAGCTTTTAATTTTTAGGGCATTGAGAAGTCCCTAAATAATTTTTAGCAGGTTACAGTGTTGAACAGAATTTATGGTTCATAAAGATGAGCATAGCAGCTTTGTAGAAATGAACTGGAGGGAATAAGTGAGAATGGAGACCCCATTATGGAGGCTGCAATAAGATCAGGGCCTGGCCTTGGGAAGTGGTGGCTTGGAAAGTCAGAAATAGGTGGATTGAGGGAGACCTGACTAGACATGTTGCTTAATATACTTTATTATATCTTCTAACCCGTAAGTAAAGAAGGAAACCACAAAACTCAAGTACCAACCAACAAAAAGAACAGAAGTGAAAAAGACATTAGTGAAATAAGTGATGGAGTTTTTGTTTGCCCAACAGAAGAAATCAAGGCTACTCCTTCCTGAAGACGATTGAAGATGCCATACTCTACAGAAGAAAATGGACAGCTGAAGGAAATAACAAGGAAAGAGAAGGAAACTGCAGCAAATAGCAGTCAAGGTGGAAATGAGCACAAATACAGGCAGCAGCCCCAAGGCACCTGCACGGCAGAAGGACCGCAAGGATGGAGAGAGACAAACTATATCCTCAGCCCCAGGATGGGCAAACCAGTGTCAAAGCCTCACTCCTGAGGCCCTGGGTGTCTGGTAAACGGCATTACATATCTCAGGACATCTCGAGTTTCACTGCATCACCATTGGAGTGGAGGGAAAAAGTGATAGCACATTTATTTGGACTCAGTAATAACTTAAGTCAAAATATAAACATTTAAGTTTTAAGCCAGCATTTGTTCATAAAAGCCTTTAATAGTGGTGACACAGACCAACTGTGTACTAGAGAAGACTTCTCTAGTGTTTATTACAAAGGTCTTTGAGTAAGGCAAAAGTAAGACTTCTGTTGTTTGTATGAAGATAAACGTATCTGTAGTTCTCACTATGGGCTGGACACTGTTCTGAACTATCTACAAACTCATTCTGTAGTTACAACAGCCTTATTTGATATAGATACTATTATTGACATCTTACAAATGGGAAAACTAAGGCGCAATTCATGCTTTTGGGCATTCTGGCATATATCCTATCTACAGTATAATAAACCTAAGGGAAAACAGATTCTCCCCCCTCCAAAATAGAACCACTTTTTAAAAACAGATATAATTGACATGTAGCATTGCATTAGTTTTAGATGTACAACATAATGATCCAATGTATTATGAAATAATCACAGTATGTCTAGTTAATAGCTATCACCAGTTACCATTTTTTTCTTATGAAAACTTTTAAGGTCTTCTCTCCTAGCAATTTTCAAATATACAATACAACAGCACTGACTATGGTCACGATGCAGTACATTGCACCTCCATGATTTATTTATTTTATAACCAGAAGTTTGTACCTTTAGACCACTTTCACCAATTTGAAGGACCCCTGCCTTTGCAACCACCAATCCCTATCTATGAGTTTGGGCTTTGTTATTTTAAAAATTCCACACATAAGTAAGATCAGATGGTATTTGTCTCTGTCTTATTTCACTTGTCACAATGCCCTCAAGGTCCATCCATCCTATATAATAAAGCCTAATATGCTAAGTGTCCGGTCGTCTGTTCAACCAATCAAAGTGTAATATGCTAATGATATGCTAAGACAGCTCAACCACTCACAATGACGTGCACTGACCACCAGGGGGCAGACGCTGCTGGGGTCCAGCCGATTGGGACTTATTGTGGTTTTGATGGTGAGCACTTTTTCATGGATCTGTTAGCCATCTATCTGTATGTCTTCTTTGGAAAAATTTCTATTTTGGTCCTATGTCCATGTTTTAATTTTTAAAAAATTAATTTTTTCTTTGACTTGTGGGAGTACTTTATGTATTTTGGAAGTTAACTCCTTATCAGATTTACAAATATTTTCTCCATTCAGTAGGTTGCCTTTTCATTTTATTGATGGTTTCCTTTGCTATACAGAAAAGCTTTTTAGTTTAATGCAGTCCAACTTACTTATTTTTACTACAGGTGCCTTTGCTTTTGGCTTTCAAAGAAAAAAAAACCATCAATGAAAGACCAGATTTTTGTGAACCATCATAGTTCAAGGACACGTGCATGTCATGAGGGTGGGTCTGATGATTCATTCGCTGAACAACGCAGTACATTACTATGCATTAGCTACTGCCCAAAGCATTGATGGAATCTCAAACACACAGACAGCCAGGCCTATCTTTTACTAGCAATGAGAATCTGGGAAATTATTTAACTTGTCTTTGCCTCAGTTTCCTATGTATACATAGGGTAATAATAAGATGTATTTCAAAGGGATGATAGGACAATAAAAAGTTTATCATATAAACACTAGAGCAGTGTCTGATACATAAGAAATACTCAATAAAAAGGTAAAGCTAATAACATTTTATCTGAATAGAATTATTAATGAATTTGATTACTCAGGCCCCAAACAGTAATAGAACTAAAAATCCTAAAGAGATAGAGTTTTAATGCTATTATCTACCTGGAATTTAGGAGTCAAGTATTAAAAAAGATTTACAGAAAGTTGTGAATTGATAGCAAAATGTTTCCTATTAAATGAAGATATTACAGAGACAGTGTGGTACTGGCTTAAAAGATAGACATAGCTCTATGGTGGAGAACGGAGTCCAGTAACAAACCTTCATAATTGCAGTCAATAGATTTTCAACAGGGGTACAATTCAATGAAATGTCTTTTCAACAGATGGTGCTGGGACAAGTCATATCAACATGCAAAAGAATGAATTTGGAGTCCTACTTCACACAACATAAAAAAAATTACTCAAGCCCTGGCTGGTTTGGCTCAGTGGTTGTATCGTCGGCCTGCGGACTGAAGGGTCTTGGGTGTGACTTGTACCTTGGTTGTAGATCCCCGGTAGGGTGTGTGTGAGAGGCAACCAATTGGTGTGCCTCTCTCACATCAATGTTTCTCTCACTCTGTCTCTCCCCCTCCCTTCCACTCTCTCTGGAAATCAATGGAGAAAGTATCCTAGGGTGAGGATTAACAACAAGAAAATAACAAAAAAATAAAATATACTTTTAACAAAAGAATACCCCCCCCAAAAAAAATTTACTTAAAATAATCACAGCTCTTAAAAGTAATGAGAGCAGCCCTAGCCAGTTTGGTTCAGTGGACAGAGCCAATGCAGGAGGCAGCCGATCAATGATTCTCTCTTATCATTGATGTTTCTATCTTTCTCTCCTTCTCCATTCCTGTCTGAACTCAATAAAAATATATTTTAAAAAAATAAAAAGAGAGCAAATCTTTATGACTGTGACATATGCTGCTGGTGGAAATGTAAAATAGTACAGTTGCTTTGGCAAACAGCCTGAAGTTTTCCTCAAAAGGTTAAAAACAGAGTTACCGTATGACCCAGAAATTCCACTCCCAAGAGAAATAAAAATATATGTCCACCCTAAAACTGTACACTAATGTTCATAGCAGCATTACTCATAGTAAAAAAGTGGTAGCAACCCAAGGACACCTCAATTAATGAATGGATCAACAACATAGTCTATCCACTGTAATGGATAGACTGTAAAAAGGAATGAAGTATTGATAGATACTCCAACATAAATGAACCTTGAAAACATTATGCTAAATGAAATAAGGCAGTCACAAAAGGCCACATACTGTATGATTCCATTCATATAAAATGTCCAGAATAGGGGAATCTATAGAGACAAAAAACAGATTAGTAGTTGTTTAAGACTTGTGGGGACAGCGGTATTTGATAGCAAATGAGGAGTGACTGCTAAGAGGTATGAGGCTTCTTTTTGGGATGACGAAACTTCTAAAATTGAATGTTATGATGGTTGTACAACTCTGTGAATAAACTAAAAACCACTGAATTATACTCTTTAAAATGGCTAAACTGTATGTCAATTTTTACCTCAATAAAACTGTTACAAAAATATACCAACTTATATGCTTCAAAGCAAAAATATTTCTTTCCTTCAAAGCCTAATAAACTCAAAGCAGTGTACTCTAAGAAGGAACTGAATGACTGACTGTAAAAAATAATGTGGAGGAAACAAAAGCAAATAGGCAAGAATATCTATTGCTAACAAAATGAAGATTATGAAAAATAGTATCTGTTGCTTAGAGATCTATTCATATGCAGTGAAAAGAAGTGTATAGGAACCTAACCTAGAAATCCTGTTTGGAGAACTCATACATAATGCAAAAGAAATAAAAAGTTATGGCATTAAATAAATAAAAAAGAAGAGTCCAGGAAAAATACTCTTCCCTCTGACAGGAGAGTGCAGCTGAGGAATAGATCACAGGAGGACTTTAGCGAGGGAAAGGCTGATGATCAGATTTTTTTCCCACTGAGAAGCTAAGTTTCAGGGTGATTTCTTGAGTTGGTCTCAAAATATACCTTGATATGCACAGTGTATTAGTAAATATTGAGCAAAAGAATGAAACAGTTATCCGGGTGAGATTACAGTATGTTCAGCAAGTCCATCAACGATTGCTACCACAATGAATCTGTGCACAAAATGTAAATCTGCAACTACATCACCACCCCAGAGTGCAGGGTATCTGACATCACATCAGATAATGAACACCTTGGTCTTTCTCTGCTCTTCAGTGAATCAAGTAATCAAATGAACACCAAATAATAACTTATGGTAGCTTCGAATGTTACAAATTATATTCCCTTTCATCTTATATCTATATTGTTCTTATAAAATCTCATGATTTTAGCTACCCTAAAGCATAGGCAAAGACAACTTTAAGAATGTTTAGCTTTTTATGCACACAGTTCGATGTTTGTGGTTGTATATATAATCCATTTTTATAAACAGATAACATAAAAATTCTTAATGTTTAACATTTATTTTTTAAGATTCTAATGCAACACTTACCCTAAAATCATTCTTAAATTTCTTTAAGTCATCAATCTGTTTTCTATGCTCGGAAACAACTGGTGATATACCTGTAAAATTAGTAACGATTACTGATTTATTTCTAATCTTTAACTTAAATTCTTTTAGGATAGGATGTTAGAAATTAAAATAAATTTGCCCGGTTGGTGTGGCTTAATGGTTGAGCATGGACCTATGAACCAGGAGGTCACAGTTCGATTCCTGGTCAGGGCACATGCCTGGGTTGTGGGCTGGATCCCCAGCGGGGGTGTGCAGGAGGCAGCTGGTCAGTTAATTCTTCAATGCTATTTCTATCACTCTCTCCCTCTCCCTTCCTCTATGAAATCAATAAATATATTTTTTTAAATGAAAGTAAGTTATTATCAAAATAATAAAAATTTTAATACATTAATTATAGGCTTTAGCATTTGTCACATTATGCATTTAAATATGCACAATACTAAGAAAAAGTGTTGTACAAAAATACTCTATATTGGGCATGAGATTAGACATACTCCTTTCTATTTCTACAGTTTTCCCTAAAGACTTTTTAAAGCTCTCACCTTTATTTTCAACTTTTGAGAAGCTGGGTGATGTCTCATTGGGCTTCATGTTTTCCTTATTCCCTGCAGGAGAGTTCTGCCTCTGATCTTGAAGCCTGGAATCCTTAGCTAGAAAATAATTTTTAAAAAAATTCAAAGTTAGGTAAATGTTAGAAAAGTAAAATGGGAAAATATTCAAAAAATTTTGTCTCCTACTTTTTTGGAAAATAGTATTTCCATTTAAAGAGGCTTTTCTCCTTTGCAGACATATGAAACATCAATAATTTTGTTAATATTTACTACTCAAGAATGTTAACTCTCTTAACAAAAAACAGTCAACAAAAACATATAAAATTAGCAGTATTACTTAAACAGCTAACTTCATTTACATGAAACTTTAAATGTACACACAAATACCTATCCTTGAATAAAGCATACCATTTTTTGTATAATGTTCAACCTGTAACGCTGCACTCTGCAGACAACAGGACGGATTGGAAGTCCTGTCCTTTCTTACATACCCTCAATAGACGGGGTGACAGCTCTGTTAGATGCAGGACTGGCAGGCGTGGGAGATGCAGCTGGAACAGGCATAGCAACAGCTTCCGTGGGAATAATACCAGCTTGGGGAGAAGCAAGAACTGCTCCACTAGGAGTATTTCCAATACTGTTCTGTCTGGGAGACCTGGGTCTGTGAGTTTTGGGGGATAATCTTGGAACTAGAAGAAAAAGAAAACTTATCCATTACATTCTCAGCTCAAATGTCACCTCGTCAAAGAGCTTAAGATCTAGGTAAAAATAGTCCTATCTGACCCCCATTCCCAATTACCCTATCCCAGTGGTCGGCAAACTGCGGCTCGCGAGCCACATGCGGCCCTTTGGCCCCTTGAGTGTGGCCACGAAGTTTCAATCGCACTGTACGTGCGCGCCCGCACGTGGTATTTTGTGGAAGAGCCACACTCAAGGGGCCGCAGTTTGCCGACCACTGCCCTATCCCATCACTGTTTTTCTTTTCCAAAGTCTTAGTAAAAATGGTAATGATTGAGAATATACTAATAACTAAGTACAACTGTAGTTTTTTTCTTCTAACTAAATATATTAAGTCTAAAGGCAATATTTTTTTTTAAATGAAGTTAGAAACTGGATTTCTAAGGTAAGATAAATGTCACTTTAAAAAATAAAGATAGCAATATTCTCTACTAAAAAGTGAGACAGTTTCTTTTTTTTTAAAAAAAAAGTGTGTAGCCTGGCTGGTGTGGCTCAGTTGTGAGCATCGATCTATGAACCAGGAGGTTACAGTTCAATTCCCAGTCAGGGCACATGCCCTGGTTGCGGGCTCAGTCCCCATTATGGGGTGTGCAGGAGGCAGCCAATCGATGATTCTCTCTCACCCATGATGTTTTTCTCTCTCTCCCTTCCTCTCTGAAATCAATAGAAATTTTTTTTAAAGGTATGTGTGTGTGTGTGTGTGGATCCCTAAGAAGCAGGCTTATATATTTCTCCTTCCAATAACAAACTCAAACACCTTTTAGCAGCTTGCAACCAATCCTATATGTTCTCTCTTGCCACATCAAGATCCATTCTGCAGTAACTAAGGAAATCGGGGATTCAATTTAGCCAGGAGGGGAAGATAACCCAAGCAAGGGTTCATATGCACAGTCTCAAAATAAGTATCTAATTAGGTTTCATATTCTATTATAAACACATTTGTAGAGCTCAGATTCAAAGGTATAGAGAAAATGGTTCAATTTGCTTCACATTAGAGGTTCATTACTTTAAGTCACAAGGGTCATGGAGGGAAATTATTATTCAACATTTGCAATTTTTAAAATTATTATAAAGAACTTGTTATACTGTCCTATATGTATTTATAACAAATATGTTTTCACTCTTTCACTCCTGTAATCATGCTTTACTCTCAAAATTCATTTCCAGATCATCTGAATATGTCACATGATTAATGGTAGAAATGGAGAAATACAGATTTTTAGAAATTCTATTTTGTTAATTGAATTGTTATTTACTTATAATTGGAGACCAAAGAAAAAAATAGAAAGTGCAAAGGAATTTACAATATAATTACACATTCATGAAGCTGAGCAGTGTATATCAACTAAAGACATTTAACAGAGTTGGGTATATTTTTGTTTGTTAAGCTTAAAGGTATTTTTTCTTTTAAAGGTTCGATGCACTGATTAAAATAAGATTGTGACCAAAATACGCAATCACTGCATGCCCTCTCTATAGTTATCATGAAAGCAAAACATAAGTAGAAAAAGCAGTCTTAGTTTAATTATAAGATCGAGTCAAAGTGTGTGTACTTTTTTTTTTTTAAATATATGTTTTATTGATTTTTACAGAGAGGAAGGGAGAGGGATAGAGAGTTAGAAACATCGATGAGAGAGAAACATCGATCAGCTGCCTCCTGCACACACCCCACTGGGGATGTGCCTGCAACCAAGGTACATGTCCTTGACCGGAATCGAACCTGGGACCCTTGAGTCCGCAGGCCGACGCTCTATCTGCTGAGCCAAACCGGCTAGGGCAAAGTGTGTGTACTTTTTATACATAGCTGCTGTCAGCACATTCCTTAGGCTAGTCACAGATAAATCTTGGGCCTCTCCTGTGTTTGATATTTCGTGTAAGGGAAGTATAGTCAGTAGTTAGTGCCATATACAGATGCCATAGAAACACATAGCACTGTGAGCCCAAAATAAATGTATGTGGAATGAATCAAGCTACTAAGAGGATAGGAAATATGGTCCCTCCAAACGGCATTACATTCTGTACTTAACTTATATTTCAGTACTTTATATATAAAAAGTATATTCATACTTATAAGTAGCATATGAATCTCATCAAAAGTCCATAAATAGACTAGGCAAAAATTTTACTCACTGAGACACTGAAATTCAGAATGATCACAGATTTGCTCTAACATATGATGAGAGTAAGTTGTAGAGCCCAGAATATATACATTTTCCAATTCCTGGTTACTTCATTTTTTTTTTTAATATATTTTATTGATTTTTTACAGAGAGGAAGGGAGAGGGATAGAGAGTTAGAAACATCGATGAGAGAGAAACATCGATCAGCTGCCTCCTGCACACTCATAAATAGACTAGGCAAAAATTTTACTCACTGAGACACTGAAATTCAGAATGATCACAGATTTGCTCTAACATATGATGAGAGTACGCTCTATCCACTGAGCCAAACCGGTTAGGGCTGGTTACTTCATTTTTAATATATACACATATACTTCCTCAAACAGCTTGAGCTCAGCCCTTTTTACATTTAGAATTACAAAATGAACACTGTCATCATGCTCTAATCCACGTGTTACCTACCCCCGCTGACCACAGATGACCACGTGCCCCCCGCTGGACTGGTCCTTGCTGTGGGAGGAGCCACTGCTTCACTCGGTGGAGTATGGGATACAAATTCTAGTCCACTGGAAATGGAACCCCTTCCAGCAGAAACTCTGTGATTTCGAGGGTGTCGCTGGGCCTTTGGGGACATCCTTGGAGGCCCTAAGAAAGAAGAGCGAACATACATAAATGCCACAATGTCCATCAGTACAACTTTTCTGCTAAATACATACAACACCCCATTCACACACATCTGATTCTTTCTCTCTTTTCCTTGGTTTGGGGGGGGAGGGGGCATATATATTTTTGGCCGTATTCTTTCAGGATTATTTTGTAGAATGCTATAAAGTTTTATAAATAAATTTTATTTTATTTCTCTTTATTTTTAAAGAAAGGGAGGGATGAAGTTGATGGTAAGAAATCACACAATAAGATGTCATAACTCTTCAAAGATTTTAGCAATTTAACCTATATCCATTATTTATAAGCATTTAAATATACATATAAAATGCTAACAGAAGTTATAGCTACATGATGCTATAATTTTTATTTTACCATATATACTTTTAGCTTTTCCCTCAAATTTTCTATATTATTTCTAAAATTATAAAAATATTTTTTAAAAAATTAGGAATCCCTATATATCTTTGTATTATTAATATATATGTACATACCCTCCTTAAATTTCTCTACCTCTTCTGCCATGGTAATCAATTTTACAACCCATGCCTTAATCAGTTCTCACCAGTAAGCAGTTCCTCATTCAACAGGCTATGAGCTGAAAATCCTACTGTTAAGGCATGACTTTTAAAACCAGAATAATTGACATTTGGGGAAGAAATTTGCACGATATGAATTATCAAAATTCTACATAATTAATTCTGTTACCCCCTTAACTTTATTTCTAAAGAAGTCTACTGTACTTTCAAACAAAACAGGTCAAAACTGGACAGAACAGCTCTCATCAGAGAAGCCAGACAGTGCCAACACTTGGCAAAACTCCTTCATGTCAAAGCGCAGGCTCCTCACCTCACCTGCTGCCAAACTTTACATAATGTCAAATTAGTTTGTGTCCTCGGTAGGAATTTAATCATGGATATAATCTTAAAAAGGATGTTAATCTTACATATTATAGTTTTCAACAGGAGACATAATTGACTTCTATCAAAGAATGATTTAAGAATTGGGTATTTGCATATTTTTACATATTTTTTATATCTCTTAGAAAAAGACTGCTAAAGTAGGTTGGCATGCCTCAATGAAATCAAACTGCAACTTAAAAAAAACCTCATTCTTTTTGGTAACATATCAAATACTTATAGAAACAAAATATACTCCCCTCTATTAAGCACAGAAAACCACTATATTTAATAGCTTTAATTTTGAAGTTTACACTTAAAAATGCTTCACTGTCACCTACCTACATGATTAGAAAACGTTTTTTAATTCCAATTAGTTAACAAGAAACCTAAGATGCAGCATCCAATTAGTCAGAAGGTGATTTCTGCCCGAACAGTCAGTCCACAAGCAGCCCATGCACCTCACTGTAGACGTTCACACTCACTAAGGAGTCCTGTTTACCCAACATAGTCATGACAACAACATCACTTAATTAAACAACGGCCTTTGACAATACTTTGACAGAATTTAACTTTTTGTTTAGTGGCCACCATTACAGGCACTTCAGAGTAAGGAAGTCACCTTGAAGATCAGCGCAACCTGCTGTTGAAGGTTAGCCACTGTAGTCAAGGTCACACGACCTCTCTGATTGGAGGGCAACAATTTATTAAAAAGCAGGTAGCATAGTTTTCTCCGGGGAAGCACTTTACACCAGAAAACCTTATCAGTCTCAACAGAAGCTAATAAAAGGCAATTTTAATGAACAAATCAGATAAAAAACATTTGATCAAAAGGACATTATCAGTCAAAAAATTTATGCACTGCATTTAAGTTAAAATGTGACCTTTCTACAACACATCCATATATTTGATGTGTAGCAATGGCAAATTAGCATCACATATTGACTGAGAATTATATTCTTTTTTCCTACAAGGGCAAAAATAAATAAAAAACAAAACCCTGAAGATTAAAATTCAGATATGGTTTTTATTAACAATTTTACTTTAGATCCAGAACTTCTTCCAGATTCAAGTACTTTCATTATAAAATATTGCAAAGCTAATTTTTTTTAATTCCCCAAACATAAAACCAAACATTATTGTAATCTAAGGGTTGACACAAAAAGGCAGCTATATGGAATGTCCCTCTCAAAAAATATCCCTAAATCACCACTCCTGCCTACGGCCAACAGGTAGGTTCACTAATACCTTGGCCAAGGAGCTATAAAATGATAGGTTCTACAGTAAGTCCAAGACTGGGTGAAGAGTTCATGGTTCGCCATTAATCATCGTATCAGGGAGGCCCTGGGCAGACCTGCTGGGGCTGTAAAGGAGCATCATTACCAGGCAGAGATAATCCCCCTTCTTACAATTCAGGATAGTTCATAGCTTCACACAGCATTTTATCAAATTTCTCTCTAATGAACAAAAGGTTAATAGAAATAGTTTTAATAAACTAAAGTTAAAACACGGAAATTATAGGTTATCAAATAATGAAGAGGAAACTTTTCTAATTATAAACTCACACAGGAGTTAAACAAAGACAAACAAAAACATGAACAAATTGTGGTATTGTACCTTCTGAAGACATGCGTTTAGGCATAGTAGAGACAGGAGCTGGAGAACCATGAGCAGAGGGGTGAGACGGGGGTCTGGATGGCCGCGAGGGGGGCCTGGAGGGCGGCCGTGTAGGGGTGGCTGCCCGAGGTGGAAGAGAGTTGGGACCTGACTGGTAGCGAGAAGGTGGGCGAGAGGAAGGAGATGGGCAAGGCGATGGCCAGGGAACACCTGACAGAACAAATGATATGAAGGAAAGTATAAAAACTAAAGAAAAAAATGAGGGAAAAAAGTAAACAGAAAAAAAAGTAAAATGACAAAAATGATTTCTTGTACATTTTAACCCTTTGAGGACAGTCATTTGATTTGTGATAAGTTTTAGCATAACTTAAACTGACATAAATTCACATTTTACTTTAACCTCCTTAAAAGTTAATCTGTTTAAATGAACACACGTTCCCAAAGGGTTAATTAGGATCTACACATACTACTGAAGAAGACAGTTAAGACTTTGCCTATTAATCCTACTTCTACAACTGTTTCTCAGTAAATAGATAAAAGAAGTATAACATATAATTTCACACAATAAATCAGAAAACTCAGGAATAACATTTACATTAGTTTTAGCTTTTGAAACATAATGAAAATAAGCATCAACTATAAAATCCCATTAAAAATGCTGGTTTCTCATAACCATTCCTGATTTTCATCTAGTTTATACTTGAACATAAACTTCAGTCTGAAATCTCATTAAGCAAGTTCATTCAAGTAGAAATAAAACATTACTTCCACTATTTTCTACAGTCATGGGAGTGACAAAGGTTAACACTCATTGCCTTCTCAAAAAACATTTTAATCTTATCAAATAAGGAAAAGGGGGACCTTCTGTATAATTATGCAGCTTTACTTATCTAAAGATAATTAACTCATCTAAGAAACTGCTTAATGAACAATACAACTACAGAGCAGTCATTACCAAATAACTGACACTGATGGATATGCACAGGTCAAAATACAGCTAACATGTAAACATAGCATATCACTTACCTTCATCTTAGCAAACAGTCCAGGTCTCCTCTCCACAGGCTGCCACACACTTGAGTATCATACATTTCCCAGCCCCTTCAGGTTTTTTACTTTGGAAATTCTGTTCATGAACAACTGAAATTCTTTACTCAGTGAGCAAAGAAATTTCACCCCCAATACTAAGTATACAAAATACTCAAGAGTGTTCATTTGGAGAGGAATTCTGGAGAAAGACTCAATAAAATGAAATTGGAAACTTAGTGTTCTCTATTTTTCCTCCTAACTTTCCAAACTTAGATACCTAAAATGGATTGCCCACTTTCCCCCTTAAGTATTATTAATTACTATATTTCCACACTGTCTACGGTACTGCTGTCTAGTATACCAGACTTATATTAAAGATCCATGACCTATGAGCTATATTCAATCTAGACTTAGAGGTAGAGTAGAAGTATCTCTTCCTACTAAAGATGCAAGTTTCTTTTACTTAAGCTAAACTACAATAGCCATCTTTACACTAAGAGTTGTTTTGGTTGTTTCAAAGCACATTTCATTCGTCACCTTCTTCACATGACTGTTGGTCATGTCTTGTCAAGTCACCTCAAATCTTTTCTTGAAATAAGCAGAATATAAATATATAAGCAAACAGTAAGTGAAAATGAATCTATATTAACCACTGAGTGTTTCACACAGAATAGGATTTTCCATTTAAATTTTGTGTAAATAACTTTATCATCCAGTGTTTTTAAAATTGAGAACCTACCCAAAGTTTCCAATTTCTTTATATGTGGAGTGTTTTTTGTTTGTTTTTTGTTTTTGCCAAGTGAATGTCTTTGGTTAAATTTAGCACTTTATCTTAATACGTGAGTATTTCTCATTATGCTAAATGTATTCCAATTACTTATACTAACTTTACTAATTTGATATCCACAAAGGTAAATTTAAATAATTTTTTAAAGTGAAAACAACTCCACAAAAATTAAGGTGTGCACATTCTTATCATTATGTAAACTTGTAATTATTTAGAAAGCGATATATTTTATCAATAACATTGACAAATTTGGTCAAAATACTTGCCTCCATTAACTACTCTTTGGTCTGAACCAGAATTCGGGTTGAAATCTGATGTGTGAGAAGTGGATCTTGATGCCATGGAGCCCGGTCCAGGCTGGCCCATACGCGGTGAATTCTGTCGCCCACTTCCCCAGGACATGACTTCTCTATTTCTTTGTCCAGGAGGAATATATTTATTTTCCCTGAAAATGAGAGATCCTCTAAATGACTTTATCCTAATAGGAACCAGGCCAATAAAACAAACCTAAAAGTAATTTAGGCAGAAGGGAATTCTTCTTATAAAAAGGTTAAACACTAAACCAAACTGCCCCACTCCCAGAAACCTTTTGCTTCCAATTTACTCTGAGTTCTAGCTCCCGCCTTTCATTTCCCTCAGATTCTCCCTCCTCAGCAAAGTTTAACAGACGTGTGTTCATTCTAATCTACTCTGCCTCTTCATGGCTGACTCTATTAAGCATAGTCTACCTTCCTGAAACTTTGTTCTTCCTTGGCTTTCTCTTTGTTTTCTGAGATCTCTTCTCTCTGTGCCTACTCAAGGTTTTTCATGACTTTAATATCAACAATGCTGATGAATCCCAAGTTCCCCTGCCAGTCCCAGTCTCAGCATCTCCCACTGTACACTTTCATTCAAATCACCAGACTCTCAGCTAGGAGTGTGGTGGAACGGGATGCAAAGCTTACGCTGCCAAATATATAGCAGGTGCTTTTCAACACGTGTGGCTAGATGAATGGAAGATCCGTGAAGCCCTCAAATGCAATAAACTGCAGATAGACTCATTATATCTCCCCTCAAACCTGCCCCATGTTTTCTGTCTCCATTACCAGTACAACCACCAGCCCACTTAGTTATCAAATAAACCTCAGTCACCCCTGGTT
Organism: Myotis lucifugus; assembly: GCF_000147115.1. NCBI lineage: Eukaryota > Metazoa > Chordata > Mammalia > Chiroptera > Vespertilionidae > Myotis > Myotis lucifugus. The sequence continues at coordinate 890,031 of NW_005871304.1, forward strand.
TTTCTAACCTTTCTATTGCTAGCCCTGGTCTAGTTGGTTACCAAGTTCTTACACTTGAACTACTGCAACACTAACTGGTCTCCATGGTTCAGTCAGTTCTCAGTGTCCCAGAGTTCCTTCACATCATCCCCTGCCTGCAAGGTGCTCTTTTAATGTGACATGTGAAGCCCTTCACTACCTCAGTTCCTATCACCAGTGGCCACCCCTGCACCCTCAACACTCACCCTGTATCCTACACACATGAAACAACTGGCCTTTTCCTCAGATATGTGGTGGGGTTCTTCCACATATCTTTTCACCATGTGAGGAATTCTTCTATTTCTCTGAGTGGCCAACAGATCTACTATGCTATCACAAAATGTCACCCCCTCTGACCCTACAGGCTATGCTAGTTCCTCCTCACTCTGAACGTCCCTAGTACTTTGAACACACCGCTCATCTAAAAGAGCTCTTCCAGACCTTGGCTTACTCATCGCTGTATATCCAACACTTGACAACAGAAAGCTGATGCTCTAAAAATACTAAGATTTCTATAATCTTTTCTCTAATAGAACCTTAAAGCAATTCCATTTGCATTTCCTACCTAAGCTACATTAAAGGATGAAATATAATAATAATAATACACCTTCTCACACAGACCTTGAATGGTGTATCCAAAATACTGCATCATGATTTCCTTTAAATACCTAGTGTTTATGCTGTGACTCTCACGTTCACTGGAATTTCTCTGAACTGCTGTGTATTTTTCTTCTTCGCTCCTATCATCATTTTCCAGGGCTACCCGGGCTTTGTACTGGGCACTTGATTCAATTTCTTCTGCTAATTGGTTTGCTCTTGCTTCTCGTTTTAAAAATTCTTCTGAATTATCCCTTTCTAAGGGCACCCTGAAACATGAGGAAAACAAAAAGCAAAGTGAGTAAAGTCATAGTTTATATAACTGTCACAATCAACTATTAAGGGAGTTTAGAGTTTGAAATTCTGGTAAAACCGTAAGAGAGTTACGGTGATATATTTACTGGAAAACAAAACTTGAATTATGTTCTTTTCCCTAAAGGAATATAACATTTCCAAAACCAGTTAAATTGATTATCCCCCCATAACTACTAGACTTGCTAATTTAGTTTATAAAATGTTTATAGAGCATACATTTAGAGTATATGTAAACTATGTGTATTCCCTGTTTTAATGGGAATTTATCAGCTTAGGGAGTAATAGATAATGCTTTCACAGAATTGTTTAATTTAAAAGCAACAGAATTTATTCAACATCCTAATTTAAATTGATAACCAAAGACAAATGCATTAAAGTAAAAGCAAACTTTTTAAACTTACGTATATGAAGATAAACTGCTATCATATGTAGACACTACACCATAATTTTCTTCATTATATCGAAACATATCATTGGGATCCCATCCATTAGACTAGAAGAAAATGAAGCTCATTTTTCAAAATGACAAAGTATTTGTCTTCTTTAGTTCAGTTACAATCAGTATCTGCATTAACAATATCTATCCTACTATACTAGCACAATCTAGAAAATTAATAGGCAAAATTTTCCTTTAGAAATGTTTTAAGGAAATACTTTTCTTGTACATCAGCCCCTACAAGTTGGTAAATAACTATATAAAACAATTATTTGACAGGTTATTAATAAAAATTTAGAACATTTCAGTTACTTCATAAAACATGAGCCCCCTTAGGTCAGGATTCTCTCCTTTCCCTACTTCCTAACAGCCATCTTTCTAAAGCAGCAGTCGCCAACCTTTCAGACCTCACGACCACCAGTGGTCTGCGGACCACTGATTGTGACTGCTGTTCTAGAGGGTATGTACTGGAAATCTTGACTGATCGATCATCAGGTCTGTGCGGGACAAGGGGTGGTTTTTGACAGCCAAAAAGATTTTCAGTGTTTTGGAGGAAGAAAGGGAGGAGCCAAAGCTTTCCCTGCTGCATCACTACTTACAGGTGGAGCAGGGTACCAGTTCCCTGCCATTCTCCCCCCTTTGGGAGGGCAGAGGCTCAAAGGGAAGGCAGCATGACAGAATAAACAGGCAACCACTGGACAAAGTCACAAGAGCTAGGTTTTAGAACCAGCTTTGCCATTAGTACCAGCTTTGCCATTAGTAGCTATGGTCCTCAGCAATGAAATTCTAGGCCTTGGTGCCCTAACCTGTAACCTCAGTATAGACAACTCTACAATCCTATGAGAAAACTCCCATTCTCTAAAGCTAAACTCCATACTTAAAATTTTTTTTTCTATTTATTGACTTTTAGAGACAGAGGAAGGGGGGAACAGGAGGCAGGAAAGAGGGAGGAGGGGGGAGAGAAAGATGGGGGGGGGAGGGAGAGAGGGAGAGGGAGGGA
>NW_005871304.1:892496-906111 GCF_000147115.1 Myotis lucifugus
GAGAGAGAGAGAGAGAGAGAGAGAGAGAGAGAGAGAGAAAGAAACGTCAATTTGTTGTTCCCAATTATTTATGCATTTATTTGGTTGATTCTTGTATGTGCCTTGACTGGGATCAAACTTGGCATATCAGGACAATGCTCTAACCAACTGAGCTACCTGGTCAGGGCTAAACTACATTTTTTAATCCATAAGAATTAATCCATCAGGGGCAGTAGCGGCAAGAATCTTCACTGGTAAATATTAATGTCTAGGTAATCAATCACTTCTCTATTGTCTCAACTCCTTTTAAAGGCCTGACTGGTGGAAAGACCAAAATACAGTCCATAATCATTATCCATCTCAGAAGAGAGAACACAGAATCATCCAAGCAATGTCCATGGCAACTTCAACACTAAAGCTTGCCTCTAAGGTCACCCATCGACCTTGGGTTCTCTGTGTTACTTCAGATAAAACTATCATGTAGCCCTAGCCGGTTTTGCTCAGTGGATAGAGTGTCGGCCTGAGGACTGAAGGGTCCCAGGTTTGATTCCGGCCAAGGGCACATGCCCAGGTTGCAGACTCGATCCCCAGTAGGGGGCATGCAAGAGGGAGACGATCCATGATTCTCTCTCATCATTGATATTTCTATCTCTCTATCCTTCTCCCTTCCTCTCTGAAATCAATAAAAATATATTTAAAAACAAAACTATAATGTAATTCCACCACTAAAGCAACTCCTTAGGCCTAACATGGACAGAAAATCAGTTACTTGTGAAGGCTTTAAAATTACTTAAGTAGTTTATGCTCCATGTAAAAAATCTAAACTGCAGAAAGACATCCAATAAAAAGTAAATGTGTGCCTAACCACTACTAACAATTTCTTGGACATAATCCAGACAGTCCCTATGCACATATAGTTGGCTCTCTCTTTATTTTAAAACCCAAATATGATCTTCTTGTTCTCCAACGTGCTTTTTCATTCATTAAGTCTTGCATATCTTTCCATACCAAACTACTATTCTTTTTCATGGACATACAGTATTTCAAGTGAATGAAGGTACACTAAATCTACTTAACCCACACCCTGCTAATGGACAATGAGGCTGTATCCAATTTTTCACTATCAGAAACAGCTGCAAAAACAATCCTCATACATAATTATTTTCACGTTTTACGGATCAATTATGGCAAAAATAAATTCTCAGGGGTAGAACTGCTAGACCAAAGTGTATGTTTATTTTAAATTCAGATAAGATACTGCCAGGCCCTAACTGGTTTGGCTCAGTGGATGGAGCGTCGGCCTGAGGACTGAAGGGTCCCAGGTTTGATTCCGGTCAAAAGTATGTACCTTGGTTGCGGGCACATCCCCAGTGGGGGGTGTGCAGGAGGCGGATGATTGATGTTTCTCTTTCATCAATGTTTCTAAGTCTCTATCCCTCTCCCTTCCTCTCTGTAAAAAATGAATGAAATTTTTTTTTTTAAATAAGATATTGCCAGAATGCTCTCTAGAAAGCATTGATCCACTTATCTGCCTCACTACCAATAAAAAAAGAGTGCCTACTTCACTACACCCTCCACGCAGGTGCTATGCTGCACAGACCTCAGAACCTTTGCATCAGGTTATATGTGATTCTTTAATGTTTGAAAATTAATAGTGATGTGTTGCCTACATATTTATAACTGAACAATGACTTAAAGATAAAGCACAGATTGGTTATAAGACTTCTCTGTAATATTCAATGGAAGATTCTTCATACGATTCTAATTTTGCTCCCTAAACACTCATTTTTGGCAAGAGACTTTGCTTTCTATCTCTGCAGTTTAGAAAATTTATTTACAGAATCCTAAAGACAGCCTTTATTAAGCATGTGATTTATAGATGACGTGTTATAGGAAAAGTAAAAATGTTTGCTAAGAGACTTTTATAAATAGGTTTTTGTGGCGAATGATCCTAATTTAGATTAAGAAATTTATTTGTTGCTTTAATTATACAGTTACCTAACTATATACCTTAATAATTAGTACTTCTTTTTCAGACAAGCCTGAAAGATGTACTTTGACCTCACCTAAAGTCAACAGACAATTTAGACACCATACCACTTGCCTTGGGCTGCCTTATGGGGCAGAGCACTCAAAGCAAAATTCAGTGGGGCCTTGACTTACGAGTTTCCCGACTAACGAGCCGTCTCTTGGCCGATTTTTTGCTTTGAGTTGCGAGCTAAAATTCGGGTTACGAGCCAGCTTCAGATACCCCACCGCTAGTTGGCGCAGTGAACGCCACAACATCAGCCCAGCATCACGTGTCTCACTCGTTCACTTTTTGATTTGACATACGAGTAATTTGAGTTAGGAGCTCCGTCACGGAACGAATTAAACTCATAAGTCAAGGCCCCACTGTATTCTGGCATTTCCAGTTTCCCATGGTTTAGATTTGAAAGTTGCTTATTATAACTTACTTTAAAAACATAGGAATAATTCATAAGCATCCCAAAGAAACATTTTTTCTGTATTTACCACCCTGGGGTGGGGGAAGGAGGGGAAATACAGACAACAATCTACATTTACACAATAAAACTGCTGCTTTAAATATAATTACAACAACAATATACTTAAATTGAATCCGTGACAGGATGTCATACCACATCACACGGCCACAGTTGGTTAGTAATCCAAAGACTGTACTTACGACGTCGTTCTCCAAAGCTTCGAGCTCCTCGCTGGCAGTGAGCTCCCCTGCATCCCAGGGCTCCAGGTCCTTCTCCTTGTGCTCACCGTTCACTTTAGCACTGATAGCTGAGTCAGTGAAAGCATCTGCAAAGGATGTTTTTGGTTGAAAGATCATACAACCACCCACACAATGGACTAAACTATACACATAAATTACCAACAAAGATGTATGCTAAAAAATAATTATGAAAAGGGAATTTCTAATGCAGAAAGAATAACATTCATTAACAGTATGCTTTCAGATATCTGATGCTTCTAACTTTAGAAAACTTAATTGGCATCATAGATAATTATTAATGAAGATATGTTTTCAATATAATTTTAAGCCACATGAAATGTTTTCATATATTCACAAGTCATTAAATTATATGAAAAATAATTACTTTGTGTTTTTTGAAGTAATCCAGAAAATTTCTATCCATCCACTTAAAACGATCTCTTTTGTTAAAAGAACCCAGTAATTAGACATACCCTCAGTGGTCCTGCAGCCAAACATGGGAAGATTTTTCCACTTTCTGAACCCATGTCTATATGCAAGCATCAGTATCCTAACATACTTTTGCCATTAGTAACTGAAGCTATTCTAAGTGACCCATTCTCCACAGAACCCATTTTTCCCTACAGCTGCCCTGTTACAAAGTTCAGGCCCTACAGTGTTTCCTGTCTCCAGAAAGTTCACATGGCAGGGCCATCTGAACTTCCGATCCATTCTTTCTCACTTGTGTCTGCTTCTCCTCTGCTAATATTACTGAGGAGCACTAGCTAGTGAAAGCAACATGGCATCAGTATGTTTGGCTGACAGGAACTATCTATCTGTAGCAGCTATCCCAGCAAAGAAAAATTTTCTCTAGTTGGGAGTTAGGACTCAGTTAAATAAAGGTCCACTGGGGCAACGTTAGAAAATGCTTTGGAGATAAAGGCTTGCACTTAAGTGGCTGGACTCATATGGCATCATCTAGCACAGGGCTAGACAGTGATACTTCTGCTGATCTAGCACCCAGTCATTATGAGCTCACCCCTACTGCAAGCTACCACCACGGAAAAGAAGGGAAGAATCAACAGCTGTGTCTCCTCAAAAGAGCCAATTCCAGAGGGATTTTTTATTTGATTCTGCTTTTGTGACTATTAACAGCTCTCCAGTGGGCAAGGTGATGACAAAGTAAGAAATTTGTGCCAGCAAATTTATGGATGGCACTACAAGCCTAACTAGCTTTTACTTCCCCTCATCCCAAACCAGGGGCGGATGAAGGAATGGGGAGGGATGGGGTAGCACACTCACTAGGAAATAAAGACATAACTGCACTAATGGGCTTAGCTGCCAGCTCTACCAGCAGCACAATTCTCATTGCTACCAGTAATAAACGCCAAGAGTGTACGCGGGGGCCTCCCCAGAGATGCACACTACAGTTGAGAGTGGGAAGGAGTACTCACTAGAAGCGACTCTATTTTGGGAAAACTTTCTAAGAGGTCTAATAGACTGATGCTGACTTCATGTCATCTTCAGCTGGAAGATGGTCCTAAAAACTTGGCTTTACATGACATTCACGTAAGTCAAGCCCTACTCTGTATTATCTTAAAGTTACACAAATTCTTGGTAAAAATTAATTTTGGCATGTGTGTTTTCAAGAATGTGAAATGCTCTAAAAAAATCAAATAATAACTTACATTAGGATGCTGAAATTCACTAGTTTAATTTTCACAAAACTAGAACAGAAAACTAGACTACAGAAAAATTCCAAACCAGTCATGTTATCTTCTGCAAGAAGCAACAGGATTATTAATTTATAATTAAGATCCTGTTAATGTTTTAATCACACTAATTTTAGAAAAGCATACGTTTTAAGTAAATAAAGCACATACTTAGATGGAAATCCAGTATTAAAAGTAGCATTATTTTTATTCACAAAATTAAAGCTCAAAGCAGCGAGAGATTTTTTTTTTTTTTACACAGCAACATAAATGGACTTTTTCTCGCTGCAGGAATGTGTGTGTATGTATGGCAAAGTATTTGGAAAGAGTAGAGACCAAGCCAAGCTGTCCTGAAATTGAAAAATACAAAAAAATAACTTAAATGTACTTTTATAATAATATATTATTATTCTAAAACAGGGGTCCTCAAACTACGGCCCACGGGCCACATGCAAATACAAATAATGTATTTGTTCCCGTTTTGTTTTTTTACTTCAAAATAAGATATGTGCAGTATGCATAGGAATTTGTCCATAGTTTTTTTTAAACTATAGTCCGGCCCTCCAACGGTCTGAGGGACAGTGAACTGGCCCCCTGTTTAAAAAATTTGAGGACCCCTGTTCTAAAAGAAAACAGCAAGGCTTTCACTGAGGGTAAAAAAAAAAAGCAAACTTCACTGAACCAAGTTTTACTCTGCTGATCAGAGTTTAGGCTGTAGAAAGAGGCCATTTATTAAATAACCTATTTTTCCAATTCTACATTATCTTAAATCTTCTGTTTACAACACCAACCTTATAAAAGGAATTAACTATTCACCTGTTTTTACTGAGAGCATTATGGTTTTATTTCAAGGCAGAAATGGGGGAAGGGAAAATGTGAAAATGTTTCTCTTAATAAGGAATGACGTTACTTTTAAAATTTCCCCCAAAGAGCCCTAGCCGGTTTGGCTCAATGGATAGAGCATCTACTGCAGACTGAAGGGTCTCGGGTTCGAATTCCTGTCAAGGGCACATGCCTGGGTTGTGGGCTTGATCCCCAGCAGGGGGCGTGCAGGAGGTAGCCAATCAATGATTCTCTCTCATCACTGATGTTTCTTCTATCTCTCTCTTCTCTCTCCCTTCCTCTGAAAACTAAAAATTAAATTAAAAAATAAATAAAATCAGAATTTCCCCAAAGACAATCCCTTTTTAAAGACGAGTAAAAAGTTTAGGGAAAGATGCGCTGAAGTGGGAGTCAGCACAAAATGAGGCTATAGTGTCAGGATGCTGGAGAACACCCTGGTCATAAATACTCTACTTCAGATCAGCACTGTATCATTAGCTAAAAGAAATCAAGACCTGGATATTCCATTCTACACTGTTACCAATAACCACTACTGTAAATTCTAAAAATGCTTTATTAACAGCCATGTTTGGATTTTTAAAAAACACTGTTGGTATTACATAGTACAATGTTGTATCCAGAATGCCAGCAAATTTCAAAAAATCAACAGGCTATAATCAATTGCAATTGTGGGAATTTGCATGTAGATTTTTCTAATGTCATAAGTCAGAGTATATTAATTTTCCATTATCCACTATGGTAAGAAACAAAAGCATTTATAAAGGCAAGATGCAAGAATACAAAGTGACTGTTAGAAAAATATTACCTGTTTCTGAAGCAACTACAGGTACAGAAAGAAAAAAAACAAAACACAATAAAAATTATCAGATAAAATAATGGATATAAATTCATCATGTGCTTAATTCCCTGCTTTATAAACATCCAATTTACAAAAATCTCTAGACTATAAGGAAAAAGGAGTATAAAACTATCTGCCCCCCTCCCCCCCCCGCCACCTCCCGCTACCCCCCCCCCCCAAACTCCCCTATTCTACCCCTACAGCAGGTGGGCTCTCAAAGCCTTCCTTCTGATTCTGGACGGAAACCCAGTCATTCTGAGCCAGTGGTGCCACCTTGTGGTGATTGGAAAGAAATGCCTCAACCAATATGCTTCCCCCCCACCACCCCCCATAGGCATTCCCTCAGCCCCATACCCAGGAAATAGGATAGTGCTCTCCTCAAGTTTTCCTCTTTTACTTCTCAGTCAATTATCACTGAAGAAGCAAAGTTGTCGGGGAATATTTTAAAGAGCCAGAACAGTGGTGAAATAAGTTAAAGGCTAGTAGCATACCATAAAATAATATAAATTAAATTTATTAAAACTACAAAATGAGCCCTGGCTGGTTTGGCTCAGTGGCTAGAACATCAGCCTGCGGACTGAAGGGTCCTGGGTTCGATTCTGATCAAAGGCACATGCCGGGATTGCGGGCTCTTGCGGGCTCGATCCCCAGTGGGGGGCGTGCAGGAGGCAGCCAATCAATGATTCTCTTTCATCATTGATGTTTCTAACTATCTCTCCTCCCTTCCTCTCTGAAATCAATTATACACACACACACACACACACACACACACACACACATATTTAAAAACTACAAAATGACATAAAATTGGAAGTTTAAAAATCATTATTAGACTTAACATCAGAAACCCTTAAATACTTCCAGAAAAGTCTTCACCAAAATCCTCAAATATCTAGTTCACCTTTCAATTAAATCTGTTTTGTCAAACATTGAAATTTTAAAAAAATAGATATTTTTTTATTTCAGAGAGGAAGGGAGAGGGAGAGAAAGAAACATCAATGATTGGCTGCCTCCTGCACACCCCCTAATGGGGATCCAGCCGGCAACCCAGCCTTTGTACCCTTGACTGGAATCGAACCTGGGACCCTTCAGTCCGCAGGCCGACACTTTATCCACTTAGCAAACCAGCCAGGGCTCAAACACTGAAATCCTAGGTAAATGAAAAATTTCATTTCAATGATATCATTCTATTTTGACCATTATTAATAATGTGACTTTTTCAATGACTTTAAAAAGTATTTTCTTATCTTGTACCATCAATTATACCCGGACCAATCTATATACAATAGAGTCTACAGTTATAGTGGGTGCCAGCCTCACAAATGAGACCATCTTTAATATTTACTGAGTATTACTGAGTTTAGATGAGCTGGGGATTCATATCTGACTAAGAAAGAACCCCTGACTTTTCCTGCAGGAGCTCCTAGGTATGGAAGAGTTGTTACAGATTGAAGCAAATCTTTAGTTCTGAGAACTAGAGGCTGTGGCCTTAAAAGCAACAGTTGATCAAGGCCTTCAAAAACACAAGCAAGCCCTGACTGGTTTGGCTCAGTGGATAGAGCATCGGCCTGCGGACTCAAGGGTCCCAGGTTCGATTCCGGTCAAGGGCATGTACCTTGGTTGCGGGCACATCCCCAGTAGGGGGCATGCAGGAGGCAGCTGATCGATGTCTCTCTCTCATCGATGTTTCTAACTCTCTATCCCTCTCCCCTCCTCTCTGTAAAAAATCAGTAAAATATATTTTAAAAAAAACACACACAAGCAAGAATTAAGTAGGGGTGCTCGACAAGTGTGAGCGTCAACCTATGAACCAAGAGGTCAGGGCACATGCCCAGGTTGCAGGCTCTATCCCTGGTAGGAGGCATGCAGAAGCAGCCGATCCTCTCATCCTATCCGATATAATAAAAGGCTAATATGCAAAGTATCCCTACAGGCGGGAGTTTGACCAACCCGGAGTTAGCTGTGTGCTGACCAACAGGGGGCAGTGCGGAACATGGCAGGTGTTGGCAATGCAGCACTGGCAGCAGGCAGCAATGGAGGCGCTGTTGGGCCCCGAGGAGAGCAGGACCGCAGCGGGATGGTGGAGCAGGTGAGCAGGCGGCACCAGGCCAAGGTGGGTGCGAAGGGAGGCCTCAGCCAGCAGCTGCTAGGGACCCTACCTGTGCACGAATGCACTGGGCCTCTAGTCATTAATGTTTCTCTCTCTCTCCCCCCCTCTCTCTCTCCCTTTCCCTTCCTTCCTGGGGAAAAAAAAATAATCATACATATATATAGGTATATATAAGAATTAAGTAGGGGGAAGAAAAGGGGTTACAATATAGACTAGAATAGCATTAAAAATAAAATTTCTGCCCAACCAGTGTGGCTCAGTGGTTGAGCATCAACCTACGAACCAGGAGGTCATGGTTAGATTCCCAGTAGGGGCATATGCCCAGGTTGCGGGCTCCATCCCCAGTGTGGGGTGTGCAGGAGGGAGCCGATCAATGATTTTCTCTCATCATTGATGTTTCTCTCTCTCTCGCTCGCTCTTGCTTCAATAAAAAAAATATATTTAATAAGAAATAAAATTTCCCCACTGTACACAAGTCCATAGGTGAGATTACCCTGTGTTTTACTCGTGTTTTTATGAATTTTCACACCATAAGTATATACTAAACCAGGCATTTTATTATATAGGAAATATTAAAGGGTATAATATTAAAGAATAGTGTGAAGAAACAAGATGGGGATAAAGAGCACAGTGAGGGCCCAGGCTGTGTGGGTAGGAACAACAGAACCAAGTAGACTAGTGGAGGCAAGGTCTTCAGGCAGGAGAGGGAAAAAAGATAAGAGAGGGTTTCAGGGAGATGGGGCACAGGGAGCCTCTAGATTAGGGATTCTTAACCTTTTTTCTTTGATCCATGTACCCCTCTGGCATTTTAGGGAGCTTATGGGTTTAATTGCATAAAAGACATAGGAAATCAAATATAATGAAATGCTGTTATCAAAACCCAAAAAACCACATTTGTTCCATAGTGATATATGCTTCTTTATTAATTCAGTAAACAATAAAATCTAACAGCAAGTTACTATTGCAATTTTAAAGAGTCAAGGAGCATTAAGTAATTTTTGAGATATCCACATCCATACAAGTGATATAAAATTAACTGAATGCTATAGGTGCTAGAGTCACAGATACTGCAAATACTAGTGATTTTTTGCCTACATTAATAACGGAGGGAAAAAAGCTAAATTTCAATTAAAAGGTAATGAAAATAAAAATGTAAATTTCTTCCCCCATCCAAGTTCAAAAATGCCCTGAGTCCACTCCACAAACCATTTGGAAATCCATGGATCCAGGTCAAAAATTATGCTTTAAAAAGTAGCAAGGAAGAACTTCCTGCTGTGGATAAAAATGACTGGAAAGAATGGTCGTTAAGGTTGTAGAAACAGGTTAAAAAGGTCTGCTGAGCCCTCCTAAAGCTCTAGCAAGAGCTAGAAACTAACCAGCACCGTAATGGGATGTCCCCGGCCACACCCAGCAGGCTGGCTATAGGAGTCTACAGAGAGGAGTTTAAAAATGGAAGGCCAGAGGAGGACCAAACAAATGAACCCAATTCTTTATTTAAACCAATGGACGGCCAGGGAAGGGTCAGAGAGCCCTCTGAGGGCACAGAAGAAAGGGAGTAGAAGAGTCAAGGTTAAGTTGGCTGTGGTCAGAGTAAACCCTGGTCAGAGTAGATCTGGAAGGGCATTCTGGAACAGAAAGCAGTTATAAGCCATGACAAAAGTCATAAAAGCAGGCTGCTAAAATGAAATGGAGATAAAAGACACATATGTAACAGAGCTCAGAAGGCTAAGGAATAGTGTTCAGTTCCAAATAACTGACTTGAAAATAAATTTTTGTAAAATCTACCATTTGCACCCTAACCTTGGAAGGTATCAGGGTCTTAGCCACAAACCTATAGGAAACCTGAAAGCCTCTGATCTAAATACTAAGAAATTATAGTTACATTACAAAATATACCAGACAAGCACTTGCCTATTAAAAAATGCAAAAGTGGCCCTAACCGGTTTGGCTCAGTGGATGGAGCATTGGCCTACGGACTGAAGGGTCCCAGGTTTGATTCCGGTGAAGGGCATGTACACCTTGGTTGCGGGCACATCCCCAGTAGGAGGTGTGCAGGAGGCAGCTGATCGATGTTTCTAACTCTCTATCCCTCTCCCTTCCTCTGTAAAAAAACAGTAAAAAATATTTTTTAAAAAATGCAGGAGTGGATACTGTTCATTTTGAATGACCACAACTATTTTCTAATTGTAATTCTGGGCTATCAAGCAGAACTATTTCATATTAGAAGTAGTACCATGGAGATGACAGTTATATAATAATAAATTCAAGTCTTTTGAGGTTAGATCCATAAAAGTCCCAAAAATTTTCCTTCAAATGAAAATTTTTTTTAGGGAAGAATGAGTCAGGAAGAGCTAGAATAAAGTAATAGATTATCCTGAATTCACACTTGGTAGGGTCGGAACAGGAAACCAGATCTGTCCTGCAGCACACGTACCCCAAAACAGGCAATAGAGCCTTCCCTGATTATACTCGCTTCTGGTCCCAGCAGCTGAGAGATTCCACAAAATGTTAGATTTTTTATTCCTGCATTACCGCCAAAAGATATCAGAAGACATTCTAACAGTGATGCCAAAACAAAGACAGTTTGTGGAGTGAGGCATCAGGAGGTGGGCATTCTGTTTCAGCTTCTCCAATGGGCTCTGGGTGCAAAGCCCCATTTTGAGGGGAAGGAGGAGCTTTTAGTCTGTGCTATTTGGAAAGGCAAAATGGCTCCGCTCCAATCAGTGTTCGAGCATTTTTTTATAAAAGGAACAGTTTTCATCTCAAAAGTTAAAGAATGAGAAAGGAAATAATTTTGTACAAATTTAGGGCAAAAAAAAAAATACATTCAGAAATATTCAGGAATCAAACTTAGTAACTGAACCACCAGTACCAGTAGCCAGCACAGTAGTCTTTTAAAAAAAACTTGAGAATTATAGCAAAAGTGTCCAGAAATAGAGAAAGTAAATGAAATTCATTCCAATTCTTACAGCTATATGCATGCCTTTCTGTTTCCTTGGCAAATATAAAGAACAGTTTAAAGATTCAGACTGTTCTTTTCTAATATAAATTAGAGGAACAACTGTTCAAATGCACATGCTCACTTAAAATTCTGAGCCAGGACTGATCTGGGTAAAAAAAGCAATCATTTCTCTATTTAGTCAGATTGAATAGAAATTAAAATGGAGACAATTTACCCACATTCTCTCACTGCCCTACTTTTTTATTAGTTTTAATATACATGCTATTGATAAAGACACCACTAAGACTCTGCAGACCAAGAGAAAATAAACTAAAACCAGATAGTAACTGGGTATAGCATCACATAATACAACCAAGTAAACTGTCTTCCTGAAAGTGTCCTGGACTCATTTTCAATGATCTACTGGAGAGTTCAAGAATCCTACTTGTTTTTACTTAAACTGTCCCACTAGGACAGGATAAGTCATTTCTTGAGTCCCTCACCATCACAAGGTTAATATTCATCTTTCTCACTTTTACCATTCAGCAAGCCTGAGAGATGAAAAATCACATTCCATGCCTTTGAAACTACACACCTTTGATTACTAGTGAGGTAGACTATCTTTCCACATGTTCACTAGCCATTTGTAAAACTTATTTTATTCCATTTCCCCAGTGTGGAGCATGTCTTCTAAATTTTATGGCACTTCTGCATACATGTAAGTCTTTAATATTTTATAATCAAATATTTAAATCTTTTACTTTATGAATTTTTGCTTTGATGTTCATACTTATAAAGTCATCCTCTATCTCAAAATGATATAAATTCATAGACTTTTTCTAGAATTCCTATATAGTTTTAATTAAAAAATGTTTTTTCTTTAACCATTTAGGTTTTATTTTGGTGATAGGTATAAAGTAGGAATCTAATTCCTCCCAAATGTCCCAACAGCATTTACTGAATAACCCACCTTAACTCCATATATTTAAATATTATTATCTTTACCACATATTAATAAAATGCTCATATAAATTGTCTGTTTTGGATTCTCTATTCTTTTTTTAAAAAAATATATTTTATTGATTTTTTACAGAGAGGAAGGGAGAAGGATAGAGAGCCAGAAACATCAATGAGAGAAACATCGATCAGCTGCCTCTTGCACACCCCCCACTGGGGATATGCCCGCAACCAAGGCACATGCCCTTGACTGGAATCGAACCTGGGACCCTTTAGTCCTCAGGCCGACGCTCTATCCACTGAGCCAAACCAGTCAGGGCAAGATTCTCTATTCTTTACCACAATGATCACTATGCTTTAATTCTAATGCATTTTACTGTATGGTAGGACAAGTCATCTTGTGTGACTCTGGTGGAAAAGAATTTCCAAAGTTCTTCTGTTAATACATAATACTTTATAAACTTTACAATCATTTTGTCAATTTCTACAATAGAGATAATATTATCTTTAGATATTACTTTCAGGAGAGTAGACAACTGTAAAGTATTAAATATTTCCAGTCAAAGTATGGAACATTTCTCCATTTAGTCAAATCTTACTATATCCTTCCGTAGTGTTTTCATAGTCTTCAGCTTAACCACATATGTTTATTTTTACACTTTAAACTCTGTTCCTATTGTAAATGTTTTTATTTTATACTGTCTAGCTGATTAACGCTATTAAATAAAGAGGAAATCAATAGTTCTCATACATATTGTGAATCAGATCACCTTACTCTTATTAGTACTAAACAATATTTTTATTTTGTCTAAATAAAATTCTACTTTATGCTGTAGGTTTTTTTGCCATTTTATCTTTTGTTTTTAATAAATAAAGTTATTACTTTGACCTTAGCATACAAATGAATATAGCAGAGAATTTCTATTTGCTCTAAAAATGTATAAAAAAAATTTAGTGGAAGGAGACCTTTTTTTTTTTTTAATATTTTTATTGATCTCAGAGAGGAAGGGAGAGGGAGAGATAGAAACATTAATGATGAGAGAGAATCATTGATCGGCTGCCTCCTGCACGCCCCCCACCGGGGAGCGAGCCCGCAACCCAGGCATGTGCCCCTGACCGGAATCGAACCCAGGACCCTTCAGTCCACAGGCTGATGCTCTATCCACTGAGCCAAACCAGTCAGGGCAAAGGAGACCTTATTTTAATAAGTATGCAATACTTCCCTATGAATACCTCAAATTACTCCATTTAGCTTTCCCTCACCTGGGTCCATTATACCTGCTTCTTTTTTAAATCTCAATTTCTGTGCCACCTCAACACTGGCCTCAGTAAATGCTAGTCTCCATTCACTACTTGCTCCCAGCACAGACACACATCCTTCTTTTACTAAACCACAGCAAAGCTAAGGTAGTAAACTTCCTAGTGGTTCCGTTTAAGGAAAGAATATCAGATCATGGTGTTTCTTACGAGTTGGCTCACTAGAAAAGCTACAAGCCCAAGTCAACCTCCTTATAGGGCTTTCCTGCCAGCT
>NW_005871304.1:906211-923724 GCF_000147115.1 Myotis lucifugus
CTGGGCAGCCCTAGCACAAGGATATCATCACTCATCTGCTGCTACACAGGGCTCTCCTCCCTCTTGCCAAAGGGCAGGCTATGATCCTGATCACTCGACTAGCTTTAAAGCTGACTGCCCGTCCAACTTTTGCATTTCCTGCCCTTCTACAGAGCCTACTGCACTCTTAGCTACAAGAATGTGTCTACTCAGCTCCAAGGCTGTGGCCTGCCTGCCCTACCAGAGCACCAACCATAAATGAATCTGAAACATGTTTGACCCCCTCAGAATCCAAGACTTCCTAGGCCATATCCTGCTCTATGATCTGTCTCTTCCTTCAATGACTGCCATGGTATCCCAATGCATGCCCTTTAGAAGAGAGCCCTCTCTCTGCTGCTCAGAGGGCCTTGTCCTATCAGACCTGCAGGGCAACCACAACATTACAATATTAGAAAAAAATAATCTGTATGACATTCTCTCTCACTGCTCTCTAATCACACATTCACACCCCAACTTCCTCCAACTACTATAACTAATACAATTCTTCCTATCTCTGGACTCCATTTGGAAAACAATGCCACCTATTTCAACATTCCATTCTTCTTGTTTTCTTTCACATGCCTTGGGCAGAGCTTCTTAACATGGAATATATGAACTCCTTAGGGAAATGTGAATTAAATGTAGAAGCCTGTGTGTGTGTTTTTCTAGGATTAGGGTATACAGTTTCACTAAGTTTTCAAAAGGGACCCAAAGTAGATTAAGTCTTGAGTTTCTCTGTACTTCCCATAGTGACAAGCACAGCCATGGACACATTCCACAGCTCATTAAGTATTTGTTGGCAGGCTGTATACATAAGATACTTATAGCTTTCTCACTCTTTACATGAAGGCTCTAATTTCATTTGTTCAAAAGACATTTATATTACACCAGTACTATGTGCCAAAACACTATACCAGGCTCTGAGGACAAAAAAAAGAAAATACAGTACCCACATACTAGTACAAGGAGCTCAAAGTATAATAATGAAGGAGACAGAAACATCTATTTATCCTATATAATAAAAGTGTAGTATGCAAATTGTCCCCTCGACCGGGAGTTCATCTGGGAGTTCGACCAGGGGGCAGGGCCGGCTGGAGGAAGGAAGGGAGGCCCCAGCCGGCAGCGGTGGCAGGGGGAAGGGAGGCCCTGGCGGCAGCAGGCAGCAGGGGGAAGGGAGGAAGTACCCAGCAGGCAGTCGCTAGGGACCCTACCAGTGCACGAATTTTGTGCACTGGGCCTCTAGTATACATATAAAAGCCTAAGCAACCGGCCAGTAGCTATGATGCGCACTGACTACCAGAGGGCAGACACTCAACATAGGAGCAAAAACCACAGGCATGAAAACATGGAGACTGATGAATCTCAGGGGAAAAGGGGGATAGAGGGGAGATGAGAAAAAATTAACCAAAGATCTTATATGCATACTAGAGGCCTGGTGAACGGATTTATGCATTGGTCGAGTCCCTCGGCCTGGCCTGTGGGGATCGGGCTGAAACCAGCTCTCCGACATCCCCCGAGGGGTCCCGGATTGCGAGAGGGCGCAGGCCAGGCTGAGGGACCCCACCAGTGCACAAATCCGTGCACCAGGCCTTTAGTCTAATTATAATACAATATGTTATAAGGGCAATGATACAGCCATTATGGGGAGGGGCTTATATGTGCTAGCTGAAATTATGAGAGCATATAAGTGACTGGTATGTGGTAAGCAGAGGGCAAAGAAACGAACATTGGAGACACAAGCACATGAAGGGCAGTGCAGTGTGATAGAAACAAAGCCCAAGAATAAAGCAGAAAAGGAATGATTAATAAGACACATAAGGAATAAAGAACAGCTCTGAAGGAGGGTGAAATCAGCAGTGTAAAATGCAGCAGTAAAGACTTCAAAAGAGTCCAAAAACCTACCAATTAGAGGTTACTGGTAGCCTCAGAAGTTTCCAAGATGTGAGCACAAAAGGCAGATTACAATGGAGAAGTCAGTGGAAAATAGTAGTTAAAATGTTTGGATAAGAAAGGAAGAAAGACAAGATAGTCACTAGAAGAACTCAGGATTAAAAGGGATACTTTTTAGGATAAGAGGGACTTGAATAGGTTTTCAGGCTAAAGGGCAAGAGTAAGCAGAGAGGAAGAGGTTGAGAGTTTGGAAACAGAGAGGTGATATAAAAGAGCAAGAACCAGGAATGGCAGAATGGACAGAGTCAAGGGCATGACTGGAGAAGTCGAGATTAAGCAGGAGGTGAGACATCCTCTTCACTAAAAAAACCAAAGGAAAGAGAACGGTGATGGCAAAGGGAGAAGATGCCCTGGCCACGTAGCTCAGTTGGTCAGAGGATCGTCCCGATACACCAAGGTTGGGGGTTCAATCCCTGGTCAGGACACATACAGGAATCAACCAATGAATGCATGAATAAGTGGAACAACAAATCTCTTTCTCAAATCAATAAATAAAATTTTTAAAAAATGAAATTACACACTATTAGATTACAGTCAAAGCATGAGTTTAGAGACAAAAAGTATGTTCTGTGTTATTTCACCAAACCCAGCATGGTATGTATTTTTGATCAGCCCTAACAGCCCATATGCAGTAGGAAAAATGATATAGGACTAAAGTAGGCAAACTTTTTCTATAAAGTTTTCTATAAAGTAGGCAAATATTTTTTGGTTTTGCAAGCCATATAAGTCTCCATTACAACTACTCAACTCTATCACTGTAGCATGAAACACGGTCACTAACGATGCATAAAGGAATGGGCATAACTATGTTACAATAAAACGTTATTTACTGATGAGTGGATTTGGCCCACTTGACCCCTGTTCTCTAGACTGAGAATACTACAATGGAAATAAAGCAGTAGAAAGAAATATGAGGGAGAATGAAATAAGGAAATAGACAAGAGGGCACAGAACTGAAACATAGTTGAATTGGGATATTAAAGAGAAAAAATATAAATGAGGAGCAATAAGAAGAACAGAAAGAGGGCAAGAGAAAAAAGCAGGTGAGAAAGGAACATTGGAAAGAGACAGGAAACCAAGTTAAAATAAAATGCCAATTTCAAGGTATGTATATGCCGGTCAAGGGCACGTACTTGGGTTGCAGGTTCGATTCCCCATCCAGGTCATGTGGGAGGCAACCAATTGATGTGTTTTTCTCACACTGATGTTTTTATCTCTCTCCCCCCACTCCTCCCTCCCTCCTTTTCACTCTCTCTAAAAGTCAATGGAAAAAATATCACTGAATGAGGATTAACAAAAAAACAAATACAAGATAGACATTTGAGGAGATACAAGAACAGGACACAGTGCTTTCATCAACACTGTAACACAGTTACAGAGTACCTAGGATGGCTAGCTTCTGAAAAAGCAAGCTAACTATAGGTGAGAACCTTGTTAAGAGGTCCAAGAGAAAAGCTTTAACTTTCTAGTGGCTTATAACTTCTAAATAACAGTGTAGAAAAATTAGCACAACAGAAACAGCTGTTGGCATAGACTGAATCATAAAAATTAAAACTTGCTGAGTTATAATTTGCAATAGAATTGACTATGAAATTTGACCAAGAGAAAAAATCAATTTAAGAATCAAGTTCAAAATTGCCCAGAAGAGTCGTACAATGTTATTGAACATTCAGCACTATAAAATATGCTCTCTAAATGAATAACAGCAACTCTGACATTCTTCTCCTCAATGAACAGTTGAAACATACTAAATTTTAATATAAATACATCACCGCTTTTATATTCTCTAAACGTAGTCCCATACCCTGAACGTTTTTTCAAATATGTATGGTTCTCCTTTACCATTTGTCTTCATTAATCATTTTCTATCCACAGCCCTCTGCCTTTCTCCCTTAGCTCTGTGCCTTTGATTTGTTTACAGAGCATTTATAAAACTGAAACTAAAGCATTTATAGAACTATAAGCTTAATAAAACTATGTGTTATTTATAAGCATTATAAAATGAAAAATTTATAAACTAAAGCATTGCAGAACAAATGGGAGAAGAAATTTTCCGATGAGTATAACAGTAGCATGTTTAACCATGATACTGTAGAAAATCCTTTACAAACTATTTTTTAATAAGAACACAAACTCTCATTATTTATCCTACTAAAAGTAGCAATGAATCTTCCACTAGTTTTTAACATTTTCCAACAAAAATGCATTATAATCCCCATTTATCTTAATCAGGTCATTTTTTAAAGCCCATATTTCTTTTAAAAAAAATGTCTGTAGAGTCTGCTTGAACAAATTTTATAAACCATGAAGCATACTTAGGAAATAAAAACTCACCTCTTCTTGCATAACTGGAGTCCATATCTTTAAACTGTACCACAACGAAGTCTGAACACTTAAACAAAATACTCTCCATTATTTCTTCACGTTTTGGCCCTGAACTGGATTCTGTACTTTTCTCATGTGCAGCATCAAGGACCAAATCACACTAAAATGAAAAACGTGAGTAAATATTTAAACATTTATAAAATAAACTTGACATGACTTCTTCAGCACATCAAAGTACTATGCTTACATGCCTTTGGCAAAAAATAATCTATCTCAAGAGAACTATAATTATACGTTTTCCTCAGAAATATGAACTGTTTCCCATTCCATCTTTTAAAAATCCTCTCACCTAAAAGTTGGTCCTTGCTACCATGGTATGCCTCGAGAACATTAATAGTAATAAAAAAGAAAAACAAACAACCCAATTTCTCCCTCTTCTGGTCCACAATACTTGAAAAGGCCAAAATATTTTTGTTGTTGTTCATGCTCACCAGAGGATATTGATTTTGAGAAAGAGTGCAGGGGAGAGACAGAGAGAACCATTGATGTGAGAGAGACACATCAGTTGGTTGTCTCCCACATATGCCCCACCGGGGATAAGGATTGAGCCTACAATCGAGATAGGTGCCCTTGACCAGAATCGAACCCGGGACCCTTCAGTCCATACTCCATCCACTGAGCCAAACCAGCTAGGGCAAGGCCAAAATATTTTAATAAGCACACAGAACAAGAAATCCTTTTGATTATACATACCATCTATAAAATAATCAGTATTTGAATCTGAAGAGCAAAATCATTCAAAGTGGTTTTAAAAAGTGCTTTTAAGGTAAAGCACTGAGCATGAAAATGTGACAAACATACCCACCTCATAACTATAAATTGCTAAATCAAAAACCAACAGGCACTGTCAGGAAGCCACACAAGCACAGGGCAGTTAATGATTCATGGGGTTTCACATTTAACAAAAAGGAAAAGAGTAAAAATTACCTTAGGACTGTATGTTTTAAAAACTCCTTCATATATACCTCCATTTTTCACTTGTACTTCACATTTGGATCCCTAAAAACATATAATTAATTTATCAAAGAAACAGTGTGATACCCAGTCATGGTGGTAATTGTTTTCAATTTATGTTTTATAGCTCATCAGGCTTCATTCAACATATCAGGTGCTCACTGACAGAACAATAAAAGTTTTTAAAATATCAACAATACACAATTCTCACAGGATTCTGCTCAGAATTTACAGCATGAACTTAAATACTGAAGTTAAGTATTTCTGACTCCAGTCCTAATAAGGTGACAAAATAATGCATCATAACAACTACTAATATTATTATGTACACAACAGGGTTAACAAGAATGCTTTTTATAGTGAATTACAGTAACTTGGGTAGAATTCTAACCTCCAAAATTCTAGTCAGAATTCCTGATTAAACATGACCTAAGAAATGTTACACAGAGAATCATTCAGCCACATTTTAACTTCATGAAATTATTTTATTCCACTCCCAAGGCAGTTTCTCCCCAATAATCTGATAACTTACAACAACTGATGTAAGTATATGAACCATCCTCATATTTGCATAGATTCCATCAAAAGAAATCTGGAATATTAAGAAAAAAAACATTATCAGCAATCAATATTTATCCTTGCACATATATTAAACATTTATTTTGTATAAAATATTTAGTTAGGTTTGTAATACCTTACATGCATTAAAGGAAGATTTGGTTTACTATAGTCTTTTGCTTCTTTAGAGACTAGAAACTTAGGTTTTCATACCAAATAACAATGTTTTGACTATGCCTGATATAAAAAGCAAAACTGAACTTACATGTATGAGGAAAAGACAAAGCCATAGGAATAGAAGAGACAGATCAGTGATTGGGGAGATTTCACTATAAAGTGACATGAGGGATTTTTAGAGGCAATGTAACTGTTCTACTATTTTGATTATGGTGGTGGTTACACAAGTGTATGCATCAAAATTCACAGACCTGTATACTAAACAGGGTTAAGAATACCTTAACTAAATGGGGTAGAGTTGTAGAAAACCCTGGATTATCTGCTCTCTGCACGTATGAATCAATGACAGCGCTCTAAGGATTAATCAGTCACACCACTCCTTATTACATAAGTGTGTGTCCTCCTGATTCTAAAGAAGAAAAACTGCCCAATAAAAACAAAGTCTCAAAAATTAGTGAGTGGAACTTATACCTTCTTCTGTTTGTGCCCAATTTAAATCCAAAGGCCCTTTCAAAGGAAGAAAAATGAAAAGAATAAAAGATAGCACATTAACTCAAAATCAAAACCCAAAGAGCTCTGCAAACTCCAGTTCTGGTATTCCACTTATCTTTTAGGAGTTAGATTTGCCTTCGGTGATTTATAAAAGAAGAAATGACATTACTATGCATGAAAAATATTTCTAGATAATATTACATTTTATACACTCATCATCAAAATGACATAGAGCTAATAATTTTATACCAAACAGTACTGATCTGTAAAAGATATCGGAGATATAAAATTGAAGAGGGAATTTTTTTGCCTTGACTTTTGGTCTATGGTTTCAAAATCACATTTCAGTTACCAGTTTTTCCAAATAAATAATATTCAAATTACTCACCGTAGACTGAGGCAGTCCCTTGTTATTGTTTCGACCTCTGAAAAGATTAAATATTATGTTTATTAAATTCAACAGGCTACACAAGCTAAAATATTTTCAAATTTAAAATATCTTATGATTCCATTCATAAAGCACAAGTGATCAATCTGTGGGCCGGAGTCATCTAATATTAAGTATAAAAGCTAAGAACAGTACCCCCGTCTCTCTCTGCTTTGCTGGCTCTGAGGCCCAGAACAGGTATGGGTCATGGAAGGAAGGCAGGAGGAAAGAAACTGAACAATATCAAACTCAAAATTTAGTACTGGAATAACCAATACTAAATATAATAATCTTTACTCCAAAAGTAATCAATCCTTCTGTCATGAAAAGCTACTCAGGAGCAAAATATAGATTCTGTTCCTGATGTGACTGACATCAAGTCACTTCCTATGTTTTTCCCTCACCTCTAAGAATAGGTACTGTGTTTACAACTGCAGAAAAACGTCTCAAAATAAGTAAAATTGGCCCTAGGAGGTTTGGCTCAGTGCATAGAGCGTCAACCTACGAACTGAAGAGTCCCGGGTTCAATTCTAGTCAAGGGAACGTACCTCCGTTGCAGGCTCCTCCCTAGCCCGGGCCCTGGTCAGGGCGTGCAGGAGGCAACCAATCAATGTGTTTCTCTCACATTGATGTTCCTCTCTGCCTTTCCCTCTCTCTTCTACTCTCTCTAAAAATCAATGGAAAAATATCTTTGGATGAGGATTTTAAAAAGTTACATCCTGTTAAATAGTAAGTGCCTTCTTCAGAATCTAGGTAACAAGTGCCTTCTGAAACAATGTAGCACACCAATGAAGCTGGCTGTCAAGTAATTTCCAGTAATGTGGACTCTATTTTCAATTTTATTATAGAACATAATACACCCTAAGGCTTGTTCCATTAGAAAAGATTAGAACCCTTAGGAAATTATAAAAACACTGATAAAGTGAAATGTTATATTCCTAAAAACATGAGTTACTCTAGAGTAACAAAACTGGGGTCTCGTTTTGATACAATCATAACTCTCAAACTAAGATACAAACTTAAGGGAGAGATCAACCAAAGGACTTGTATGCGTGCATAGAAGCCTAACCAATGGACACAGACACCAGGAGGGTGAGAGCAAGGGGGGGGGGGGGGGCAATGGGGGATAAGGACACATATGTAATACCTTAATCAATAAAGAAAAACAAAAAGATACAAAGTTAAACCATTCAAAGAGAAGTACAATTCAGGTCTAAAAAGTCTAGCAGTGCCCTAGCCGGTTTGGCTCAATGGATAGAGCATCGGCCTGCAGACTGAAAGGTCCCGGGTTCGATTCCGGTCAAGGGCATGTTCCTTGGTTGTGAGCACATCCCCAGTAGGGGGTGTGCAGGAGGCAGCTGATCGATGTTTCTCTCTCATCGATGTTTCTCACTCTCTATCCCGCTCCCTTCCTCTCTGTAAAAAATCAATAAAAATACATTTTTTTAAAAAAACAAAAAACCTTGGGTGTGCCATAAAAACACCCTATTCTAAAAAAAAAAAATAAAAAAAAAAGGTCTAGCAGTTTTGAATGGTGTCAATTCCCAGCAAAGTAGCACTGCCCTTAGCACTGAGGCCAGGGCCAATTTGGTCTCCAACTCTGTCACCTTCCCTCATCTAGAAGATAATGTCTTGAACCAAATCACCTCTGGGATTCCTTTCATTTCCAATATTCTGATTCTGTGACTGCCTCACACACAGCACAGAGAACTTCCTAAAGTCTAAATATGACCAATAATTTACCATTTATAGAACTGACTAAAAACCAGACACTATGGTAAGCACAATGTCAAATCTCTCATCCCTCCTTTAGAGGCTATGAAACCAAACCTTGGCAGTTAGTTAAACATCTTGACCAAAATCATTCAGCTCATGAGCAGGAGGTGGTATGTGAACCAGGTGATCCCAAGTCCAGACTCTTCATTTCTAGCTTATGCTGCCTCTCTGAAATTGCATCACAGGGAATAAACTAGCCTCACAATTACGCCTAATCAAATTTGTACATTTTTTCAGACATTATTTGAATAATTTAGATTTTTCTATTTATTTGTAGTCTGTAGCCAAAAGCTAAAAAATGACTAAATCTTGTTTAGAAGGGTTATCTCATCTTAGTGGTTGCTGAGATGCCATCGTTAAAAGACTTAAGCAAATGCCTAATTAAGTGCCCTTAAACTCACAAAGCTACTTAAGAGTTTAAAACATAAAACTCTTTTATAGTAGTCACACTATTTTTATTGATTATTACATTTCTACCTTTGACTAATAAAGAGCAATTGTTTTGACAATCCAATTTACTCAGATCAAATAGTTCAACAGGGAAAATAATAAAAGACTCAAAGTTGTATAAAGTGGTACAAAGTGTGGAAACCACTGATTTCTCCTGATATAACAGGTGGTTGGGCACCCAAGGTGGAATGTTAGCATATCACAGCAGCATTCTCTGAAACTGATAAAATGCCAAATGCATCCTTGTTTTTTCTCTCTTTTTGGATCTATTCAGATTATGCTTTACTTTTATTTCTCTTTAGTATTCTGAAATAGGTATCCTAATATTTCACTTAGTTACAAAAAATTGAATCTCAAAGAAAAGCCAAGATCACATTCTAGTCCTAAATATACTTATGATTAGATTGATCAGATTTAACAAAACTATACCCTGGTTTCTAAGCTTTTAATAGTTATTAATTAGCTTAAAGTGTGATTCAATATGCCAAATTCACACAAAGAAAGTTACAAAAATAATAGTGTATACTGCTTCAAAATAATACAGGTGCCGCCCAGATGGTGTGGTTCAGTGGTTGAGCATCGACCCATGAACCAGGAGGTCTCAGTTCAATTCCCGGTAAGGGAACAAGCCCAAGTTGTGGGCTTGATCCCCAGTGGGGGATGTCCAGGAGGCAGCTGATAGATGTTTCTCTCTTCTATCCCTTTCCCTTCTTCTCTCTAAAAATCAATAAAAACATATTTAAAAAAGAGGTACTTCAGATTCAAAGATACAAATATATTAAAAGTATAAGGATGGAAAAGGCTATCGTGCAAACAGCACATACAAGAAAGCTGGAATGACTGTACTATCAGACAAAAGACTTTAAAACAAAAATGTTAATGAAGATAAAGAGGGATATATTACAGTGATAAAAGGGTCAATCCATCTAGAAGAAAGGCTTTCTACTTGGACCTTCTGTACCTTTCACATAGCTCCCAGGCTATGGAAGGTGTACTCCGCACAGAATCGTGTGCCACCCCAGCCAGAGCCCTGCCCCTACTCCTAGGGCAGCAGTCGCCAACTGGTGATCTGTGAGATCCAAAAGGTTGGCAACCGCTGACCTAGAGAGATCATCTTATGCTCCATCTCCTAATCATACTACCAGCCTGACAACTGAATTCCAACTAATAAACGTATTAGGAATGATGGAATTAGAGGATTACCATTTGGTAACCACCATAATAAATTTTTCAGGCAAAAAAATCACCAATGGATGCTAAATCTGGTAGTCACAAAATAACTCCCCACAAGACTCTGATTAATGACAAAGTAAAAAATAACTTCACAGTAAAGGAACCTAGCAGACACCACCCTAATCAAGTGATCCAAGTTAACAGCACCAGCAATGGGACAAACGGACCCCATGCACCTGATATCAAACAATAAGAATACTCGGCCCTAGCTGGCTTGGCTCAGTGGATAGAGCATCAGCCTGCAGACTGAGGGGT
Organism: Myotis lucifugus; assembly: GCF_000147115.1. Lineage (NCBI taxonomy): Eukaryota > Metazoa > Chordata > Mammalia > Chiroptera > Vespertilionidae > Myotis > Myotis lucifugus. The sequence continues at coordinate 916,887 of NW_005871304.1, forward strand.
CATGGGTTTGATTCAGGTCAAGGGCATATGCCTGGGTTGCAGGCTCAATCCCCACTGGGGGTGTGCAGGAGGCAGCTGATCAATGATTTTCTCTCATCATTGATGTTTCTCTCTCTCTCCCTCTCCCTTCCTCTCTGAAATCAATAAAAATATATATATTTTTGGAGTCCGATACCGATCCTCTTAGGTCCCGGAGACGCAGAGCAAGGGAAGGGTGTTTCTCCCTCCTTCCCTCAGCCATGGCCGAGTTGGGGCCAGGCTGAGTGAGACCGGCACTGAGACAACGGTTACCGTGACAACCGAGCCCGAGAGAACCGGAGCCTGACCATCAAACTTCGGAAACGGAAGCCAGAGAAAAAGGTGGAATGGACGAGTGACACTATGGACAACGAACACAAGGGGCGCCGCTCATCAAAATGCTGTTGTATTTATGAGAAACCTCGGGCCTTTGGTGAGAGCTCTACGGAGAGTGATGAGGAGGAAGAGGAAGGCTGTGGTCACACACACTGTTTACGGGGCCACCGCAAAGGAAGGCGCCGTGGAACCCCCGGACGGAGCCCCACCACCCCGTCCCAGCCCCCTCCAGGGCCAATGCTGCACTAAATTCCTCTCTCCAGGGCCAATGCTGCACTAAATTCCTCTCTCCCTCACAAAAAAAAAAAATATATATATATATATATATTTTAAAGAATACTCATCACTTCTGTACTATTCCTGTCAAAATGTATAATCTGAATCTAATCATGAGGGAATGTCAGACAAGCCCTAGTTTAGGGACATTCTACAAAATAACTAACATCTTCAAAAGTGTCAAGTCATGCCCTAACCGGTTTGGCTCAGTGGATGGAGCGTCGGCCTGCAGACTGAAGGGTCCCAGGTTCAATTCCGGTCAAGGGCATGTACCTTGGTTACGGGCACATCCCCAGTAGGGAGTGCGCAGGAGGCAGCTGATCGATGTTTCTCATTGATGTTTCTAACTCTATATCCCTCTCCCTTCCTCTGTAAAAATAATAAAATATATATTTTTTAAAAAGTGTCAAGTCATGAAAGATGAAGAAAAACTAAGGAACTACTTCAGATTAAAGGAAGCCACAAAGACATGACACCTGAATGAAACATGCAATCCTGGAATGGTTCTTGCAATCCTGGAATGGTTCTTGGACCACAGAGTAAACAATTGGTAAAGTCTGAATAAGGCCCGTAGATAACAGTTTGACATAATATTAATTACCTGTGGTCTTGTAACAGAACATCCTTGTTATTAGGAAATACTAGAGGCCTGGTGTACGAAATTTGTGCACTCAGTGGGTCCCTCAGCCCGCCCTGTGCCCTCTTGCAGTCAGGGAGCCCTTGGGGGATGTCTGACTAACTGCTTAGGCCCACTCCCTACGGGGAGTGCACGGGAAGGGTCCCTAGGCCTGGATGCAATCAGGATTGATCGGGAGCTTCCAGCTGCCAGCTGGGGCCTTCCTTCCCCAGCTGCTGGCTGCTGGCCAGGGCCTTCCTTCATTCCACACCGCTCCCTGGTGGTCAGCGCACGTGATAGCAAGCGATCGAACTCCAGGTCTCCCAGTCGAACTCCTGAGGGGACACTTTGCGTATTAGCCTTTTATATATACAGATACACTTACTAAGTATTTAATAAGTCAATGAGCCCAAAGAGAAAGAAAAAAATGGAAATGCAAACTTTCAAAGTAATCATTCTCTAAAACAAGAGTCACCAAACTACAGCCAACAACCTGTTTTTGTCTGGCCTTTGCGGTTAAGCATGTTTTTTAAGTTCTTAAAAGGTTGTTTTAAAAAAAGAAAAGCCAGGAAGAATATGCAACAGAGAAGTTATATGGCCCAAAAAGCCTAAAATACTTACTGAGTCATTACAAGAAAAGCCTGTACTAAAAAAAATGGGGCTGCGATGTCAATAACTGCCATTTAACCCTTTGAGTGCCAACCAATATCCTAGGAACTATGCTAAAATTGCCAAGGCATTTTTGCTGATTTTACAGTTTAAGAAAAAAAATTGTGAATCGCAAGTAAATGAAGTTACATATTCAAAAACTTAAGGAAAGCTTTAATACATTTGTTTTCATCTTTGACATATATTGTTTGTTGATTGTATTACAAAATACTAGTAGAAAAAAAATTTGAACAAAACATATGTTAAAATAGAGGGACACCCTTCTCCAATATCTTCCACAAAATCGTCATCTTCACAGCAAGAATTGACATATTTAGCAATATCATCATCACTAATAAAAGCAGATTTAGAACTGGACACCATTTCGAAGCTTTAGGGCTATAAAATCTGAGTAAACTTCATGAAATCGTAGTACCTGTAAAAAATTAGGCAGATAAATGCCAGTGGTCAATTTTAGAACTACAAACATTCAGCATCATAAGTAATCTGCACTTAGGTGCCATCTGCCAACCACTGCCCTAGCCGGTTTGGCTTAGTGAATAGAGTGCTGGCCTGCAGACCAAAGGGTCCTGGGTTCAATTCCAGTGAAGGGCACATACCTTGGTTGCAGGCTCTTCCCCAGCCCGGGCCCTGGTCAGGGCTCGTGCAGGAGGCAGCCAACCAATGTCTTTCACATCAATATTTCTCTTTCCCTTTCTTTTCCACTCTCCCTAAAAATAAATGGGAAAATATCCGCAGGAGAGGATTAACAAAAAAAAAAAAAAAAAGAAAAGAAATGAAGGCACAATGATTGGATAGGAAGAAAGAAAACTGTCTTTAAAAGACCACATAATTGTCTGGCCAGCATTGCTCAGTGGTTGAGCACTGACCTATGAACCAGGAGGTCGTTGTCGAGGCACATGCTAAGGTTGCAGGCTCAATCCCCAGTAGGGGGCATGCAAGAAGCATCCTATCAATGATTCTCTCTCATCATTGATGTTTCTATATTTCTCCCTTCCTCCATACAATCAATAAATACATTTTTTAAAAAAGACCACATAATCATTTATACAGAAAATCCCAAGTGAATCTGCAAAAAAGCTACTACAAATAAGAGCTTAGCAAGGCTAACTCAAAATAGATTAATGGCCTAATGATCATAAAAGGTTTAAATAAAACTTTAAAAAAAAACATGGGAGAAGATCTTTATGACCTTGGATTAGACAAAGATGTCAGATAGAACAGAAAAAATAAAAACGATAAAACAAAAAAAACTGATAAATTAGGCTTCACCAAATTTTTAGTCTATTCTTTTTTTTAAAAAAATATGTATTTTTATTGATTTCAGAGAAGGGAGAGAGAGGGAGAGGGGGAGAGAGAGAGAGAGAGAGAGAGAGAGAAACAGCAATGATGAGATAGAATCATTGATAGGATGCCTCCTGCACATCCCTTACTGGGGATGAAGCCTAAAACCCAAGCATGTGCCCTGACTGGGAATTGAACCAGTGACCTCTTGGTTCCTGGGTAGATGCTCAACCACTGAGCCACATCAGCTGGGCTTAAGTAGTCTATTCTTTGAAAGATGCTATTAAAATGAAAAGTCAATCCACAGACAAGGAAATGTTTACAAAATATATAATAATGGGCTTATACCCAGAATATATGAAGAACTCATATAATTTAATAAAATAAAGATTAATAAAACAGTAAGTGTGGCCTTAGCCTGTTTGGGTCAGTGGATAGAGCGTCGGCCTGCAGACTGAAAGGTCCCAGGCTCGATTCCGGTCAAGGGCACATTCCCCGGGTTGTGGGCTTGATTCCCAGTAGGGGGGTATGTAGGAGGCAGCTGATCATCAATGTTTCTATCTCTCTCTCTCCCTCTCCCTTCCTCTCTGAAATCAATAAAAATATATTATAAAAAAATAAGTGTGCAAAAGACTTACACACTCATTTAACCAAATAAGATTTAGTGGGTAAAATTAAAGACTCTCAATACAACTACTAGTGAGGATGCTGAGCAACTGAAACTCTCATAAACTGCTGGTGGGAAGGGAAAATGACAGTCACTTGGAAAAGTTGGGCAGGGGTTCTTATAAAGTACAGTGGGGCCTTGACTTACGAGTGTCCCGACTAACAAGTTTTCCGAGATACGAGCTGTCTCTCGGCCGATTTTTTGCTTTGAGTTGCGAGCTAAAATTCGGGTTACGAGCCAGCTTCAGATACCCCACTGCTAGTTGGCGCAGCGAACATCACAGTGAACGCCACAACATCAGCCCAGCATCACGTGTCTCACTCGTTCACAATTGATTTGACATACGAATAATTTGAGTTACGAGCTCTGTCACGGAACGAATTAAACTCGTAAGTCAAGGCCCCACTGTAAAACATACTTAGACAACCTAGCAATCCTACTCCTAGGTAATTATTCAAGAGCAATGAATGTGCATGTTCCAAGTTGGTTTATTCATAACAGCCAAACACTGAAAGCAGCCCAAATGTCCAGTATCTAGTAAATAAATAAGCAAGTTGTGATAATACAGTCGGCCCTCTGTATCAGTGAATTCTGAGGGTTCTTGGGGGGAATCATGCAATTTCTATTGGTACTGTCACTATACAAAATAATTAATTATAGAACTTATTACTTCATTTTTCACCATTTTGCTCATTTACCACCTATTTTTCAAAACATCTGACCTACACATCATTCATTCATTTCTACAACTATTTCAACATGCCGATCAATGATTGTCTCTCATTGATGTTTCTATCTTTCTCCCTTCCTCTCTAAAATCAATAAAAATATTTTTAAAAAACAACCAAAAAACCAAAGTGGCAATGGGAGTGGGTCATGACAACCCAAACGTAGAGGTTTTTCTGTGTTTTGTTTTGTCTTTGTTTTAGCAAGACTGTAGAGTTAGCCAGACCTTTTTTGGCAAACAGAGGTGGGGTGGCAATTCTAAATTTATGCAGAACTACCAGATTAATCCCATCACATAATCATCTAGAATCCATGTTTCAAAACTATCCCAACAAGAAATAATTTCAGTTGTCTGCAAACTGCATTGGTTCAAATTCTGGCCCTATCACTTCCAAGCTCTGTGACATTAACCTCACAACTTCAGCTCTGTGTGTCTCAATTTCAACATCTATAAAATGGTGATTAAAGAACAATGTCTGGTACATTACTGGGTACCTAATAACGGTTAGGTAACCCAATTATTTTCCTCATATTCCAGCACACACTACACTTGGGAGGGGGAGGACCTCTTCACAGGAAGTTTTACTTAGAAGGGATAAGAGGCCATAAAGCCATGCATTATTAGTTATGCACTAGGCCAGTGGTTCTCAATCTTCTGGTCCTTTAAATACAGTTCCTCATGTTGTGACCCAACCATAAAATTATTTTCGTTGCTACTTCATAACTGTAATGTTGCTACTGTTATGAATTGTAATGTAAATATCTGATATGCAGGATGGTCTTAGGCGATCCCTGTGAAAGGGTCGTTCGACCGCCAAAGGGGTCGCGACCCACAGGTTGAGAACCGCTGCACTAGGCACACCGAACGCTCCACAGGACCCCAATAAAAAAGGATCTTGGGGCTCAAGTACAATGCTCCCCAACAGAACTTTTGTAATGATTTTTTAAAAAACTTCTATATCCATGCTGCTCAATATGGTAGCCATTAGGCACATGAGTTGACCAAAATATGGCTAGCATGACTAAGAAACTAATCTTTTTAAACTTTAATTAACTTAATTATAAATGTAAATAGCCATGTGTGGACAGTAGCCATCATATTGGACAGTGCAGTCCAGTCTGCTCAGCAAGTTTCTCTAGCAACAGGCACTGTCTACCTTCCACTCCATTCATCCCCTCTGGCTAAGGCACCAAGACTGCTTCCTTTAAGTGAACTCAAGTCTCTCACCCAATGGTTGTACCCATTGGTCATTAATCTTTCCTGGGCCTCAAAACAACTTTAACCCCCTTCAAAAGACTGACTAATTTCAGAGGGAAGGTGGGGGTGGGTGGGGAGTGGTTAACAGGGAAACTTATATGCATAGCCCATGGACATAGACAACAGTGTGGTGAAGGCCTGGAAGGGGCGGCGGGTACAGGGTAGAGGGGGTCAATGGGAAAAACAACAAAGGGGACATCTGTAATGGAGAAGAGGGAAGTGTAGGTGAAACAGGATGAGCCATTTACTGATAATACTGAAACTGATAAGATACACAAGGCTCATTAAACTGTTCTTTTTTTTATATGTTGACATTTTCTACTAAAAACTTAGTATTAATTTCAAGCTCACTTCATTTATTCTCTAACTACAAGAGCCTTCAATTCTTCTACCACACTGTGAACCAAGTTTTTATTTTTATGTTTGGGTGGGGTTTTTTTGCTTTTAATGGGGACATATCATGTGTGTGGTGGTGTCTACATGATTATGTTTGTCAAAACTCAAGAAACCATACACAAAAAGGGTGAACTTTATGTAAAGTACTAGTGGCCCAGTGCACGAAATTCATGCGGGGCGGGGTGTCCCTCAGCCCGGCCTGCACCCTCTCCCATCTGGGACCCCTCGGGGGATGTCCAACTGCCGGTTTAGGCCTGATCCCACAGTCGAACATCCCTCTCACAGTCTGGGACCGCTGGTTCCTAACTGCTCACCTGCCTGCCGGCCTGATCGCACCTAACCACTCTGCCTGCTGGCCTGCTTGCCCCCAATTCCCAACTGCCCCAAACTGCCGGCCTGCTCACCCTCAACTGCCCCACCCCCCACCAGCCTGCTCGCCCCCAACCGCCCTCCCACCGATGGCCTGATCGCCCCTAACTGCCTCTACCTCAACCCGCCACCATGGCTTTGTCCGAAAGGACGTCCAGAAGGTCTCCCAGTCTAATTAGCATATTACCCATAATCATAGAGATATCTCAGTACATCAAAATAA
>NW_005871304.1:923824-932955 GCF_000147115.1 Myotis lucifugus
TAAGCCCAGAATGAACAGGGGGAGGTTTTGAAGCTTGCAGACCCAACATATGAACATTCTATTGGGTATCTCTTCCCAAAAATAACCTTCTCTTAAAAATCCCTTCAGGTGTCATTGGAGAAGCCTTAGACCAGTGGTTCTCAACCTTCCTAATGCCGCGACCCTTTAATACAGTTCCTCATGTTGTGGTGACCCCCCAATTTCATTGTTACAAATTGAACATAATTAAAGCATAGTCATTAATCACAAAAACAATATGTAATTATATATGTGTTTTCCAATGGCAACCCCTGTGAAAGGGTCGTTCGATCCCCAAAGGGGTCACGACCCACGAGTTGAGAACCGCTGCTTTAGACCCTTTAATCAATGGCCTGGGAAACTAGCATTGTTTGTAGGTCTGACAAAGTTTCAGCAGTTGCACTTTAACTACTGTAGCTTTCTCCCAAACTTCTCTCATCTTTAGCTTCAAACTTCCAAGTTTTCCCATTTCATTCATTAACCCTTTTTGGTCCAGCGTGGAGGCTGACTCGACAGACCAGGCACTAGGAGCAGGTCCAACGTTGAGGCTGAGGTCGACACCGCAAACCGGTTCAACATTCAATCCCATCAATTAATTTGGACCAGACTGTTTGAATTCCAAAAATAAAATTGGACCGCAAAGGGTTAATTCTCTTTTATCTTTTGCTGATTATTACTGACTAAAGATGGCACTTTTTGATTAGTCCTTCAGAATAATTTATCAGTCCCAAGCCGCCATTTCCTAACTACTTATAATTTTTTTAAATCTCTCATTTCTATCACAATTAAATGCTGACACTATCAATACTCAGTACTGCACTTGTTGAAAGTGATAGATTTGACAACAAACTAGGTTCAAACACAGTAAACACACAGAATTTAAAAATGATAGGAATGGTTGACTATGAAATGACCATAAACAAACGAACAAAAATACCACCTGCTGGTAAGGTTAACCCACTTTTGTTCTGGGGTATAATGTAACTTTGCTCCTATCTCACAGTTCATCCTAAGAAGAAAGTCTGTAAGTGGAGGAGCAGCAGAACTTAAACATAAGGTACTGTGCAATGAAAGCCAAAGCTATAAGAGGAAGGAATCACATTTTCCTGGGGTAAATATAGTGAGACACTGTGTAAGAGAGAATCTGGGCTAAGCCTTTCAAGACTTATGCTTAAGAGGACAAATGACTAGATTGGAAGAATCTGATTTATGCTGGAGAATAAATACATTGTGCAGTCTGTGGATGGACTTGACTATCAGGCTGAATAGTCTGGATTTGATTCAGCTAGTAATGAGAGCCACTCACAGTTTCTCAGTAGAAAGACGACACGATGAAAGATGTTTGGGGAGATTGTTATGGCTCTGAAGTGTGTACAAGTATCTGGATAAGAAGTGACCAATCAGGAGACTTGCTAAGTACAGTCAGCAAATACCTTCTGGTACCCATGACAGGAGGAAAAAAAAAAAAATCACCCACCTTCTCTATTCACAACACTTCTCTAAAAGTTTATTTTGAATTCAAGTTCCTAAAAAAGACAAACACATTCTTCCACTTGAAGAGTGACGGAAACATGTGACAAAAAACAAAACAGCAAAGTAGAGCCTTTGCTAATTGGAACTTTTAGAAAATGACTTTTTCTGGATAGATCTTTTCTTAGATTACTGAATAAACATCAAATTTTGAAAACAAGTGAAATGCTACAGGTCCTAGCTGGGTTAGAGCATCGTCCCCATATGCCAAGGTTGTAAGTTGGAATCCCGGTCAAGGTACACATAAGAAGCAACCAATAGCCCTGGCCCGTGTGGCTCAGTTGGATGAGTGCCATTCCATGCACCGAGAGGTCTCAGGTTTGAGTACCAGTCTGATTCCTGGGCAGGGCACATCCGGTTTTGGGCTCCATCCCCAGTAGGGACCATGCAGGAGGCAGCTAATCAATGTTTCTCTACCTCCCTCTCTTTCTAAAGTCAACAAAAACATTAAAAAGTATTAAGAAGCAACCAATGAATGCATAAATAAGTAGAATAAATTGATGTTTCTCTCTCTCTCTCAAATCAATACATTTTTTAAATAAAATGTTAGGAAAAAGGGAACAAGATAGGGAACAAGATTCTAAAGTCAGCTGTGCAGCTCTGTGGCCTTAGTTTCCTCACCTGTCAAGAGAATGAAAACTAAAAATCACCAGAGCCACTTCTAACTCCAAATCTGTATGATTCTCAAATACTGAGGGTCTACGACGTGCCAAGAGTGGAAAGTAATAAAAATGTGGTATCTCATTTTTAAGGAAGGTATTCTTTCCTCCTTTTAGTGGATACAGACACTGAGTCTCTGAGCGAGTGACTTATCCATTCATTCATTCATTCAAACACGTGACTCTCTTAGTGCCAAACCTGTTCGGGGAAATTGGGATAGAGTAATGAACAAAATAAAGTTCTCACCCTCACAGAGTTGAATTTTAGTTACCAAAGGGTGAACTCCAATTCTAGCCTAGACTGGGGTTGCCAGATAAAATAAAGGATGCCGAATTAAATTTAAATTTCAGATAAATAATGAATAATTTTGTTCCATATAATTTGGGACATATTTATACCAAAAAAATTAGTCACTGTTTACCAAAAGTTCAAGTTTAACTGGGCATTCTTTATTTTTATTTGCTAAATCTGGCAACTCTAGCAGAGACATAACTGCAAATCCCTTCCTCAATCCTGTTAGTACATCTAAGTATATCTACATAGTGACTGATTATACCAATGAAAAATTAGTCTACATTGCAACATAGTATGTGTGTGTGTATATATATATATGAAGTGAAACAGAAGTTCTTTAAAACAATTCTTAAGCCCTAACAATGCAACACATTTTAACATCTTGCATTCTTTTTCATTTTTCTAAAAATGCTGGTCATGACCCACTGCAGTGGTTTTACAATCTAAGGAGTCATGACCTGCAGTTTAAAAAAATGTTTTTGATATGAAAAACAAGTTAACCTTGTTTTGAGTCTCCCTCAAGAGCACAACAAGTAACTACACTGTGCTATAAAACAGTAATGCCTCTGGGGGTCTACTATGGCAGAGCTAAAAACTTAGTTAATCAGGATTATATACAGTCATGCACCATACATTTCAGTCTACAATGGACCACATATATGATATGACAGTAGACCCATGAGATTATAATGGAGCTGAAAAATTCCTATCACTTAACAATGCTTTTACTCATGTGTTTGTGGTGATGCTGTTGTCAACAGACCTGCGGCGTAGCCAGGCATATACAAGTATAGCATGTACAATCACAGTAGTAGGCTATACCGTTTAGATTTGTGTAGGTACACTCGAACTTCGCCTAAGGACACATTTCTCAGGGCGCATCCCCATCAATAAGCAGCTCACGACTACTTTTTGAGCTCCTGGGCCCCTTTTTTATAATTCTCCCAACTCTTAACTTTCTATCATACCACTATTATTTCTAATTGCTGTCAATATGTTTGCCCCTAAATGTTTTACCTTTCTACTTGCTGGCAATCTGAAATAAAAAAAGCAAACTCTACAGAATCATGTGTTAAGTAAAAGCAAATAAACTGTGAAAGATTCCCTGAGGAGCTCTCCTTTCTGTAATCTGCAAAGACCTTAACTCTTTTCTCTACTGGATTTTCATGTGTCTCAGGAATGAAAATAAGGAACTACACAAGGTCCATAAAAATGTTTCTGAACCCCAAAAGAAAAATGCATGATTTGGTTTAAAACCAGTCTTTTCTTTCTTTAAACTAAAACTATAATCAAGACTAATCTTGGCTATTTACAAAAATTGCTAAGAATATTTTTATTTTATTTTTTGCTAAGAATATTTTTAACCTATGATTTATAAAAAGCAATATGAACATAAACTGGTAATCACAAATACTGACAACACAGTTGAAATAAATCCTCTCAAGGTAATATTTACAAGAGGACAACATTCTAAAGTTGATACACTTGATAAAAAATAAGCCACACTCATTTATAATTACATTACAGACAAGCCTCATACCACAAACTGATTGGATTAACAAAGACTCCATTATAGAATGCTGTTTTATCCAGTTTCCAAAATGCAGTTAGCTATTCATCATGGCATGAAATTGATATTTTATAGCCACTTGACTCAACTTCAGGGCTTAAAGTATAAATTATCTACCTAAGCATGTTTTTTAATGTAAAGGGAATTCCATATTTCATATGCATACAACTGCAAATAATTTTCAGCAAATAAAATCTAAGATTAGTAATAGTTGTGGCAAATTTTCATAAACCCAAATCCATAACAATACTACACCATTAAAAGTAACAAAACCGAGGAGTTAACATTAGAGTTCATACCACATATGTACAAAATCATGTATATGTGTATTTTAAAGATAAGAAACTAGACTTCCTATTTTAGAAAGCCAAACTCAAGGTTACAAAAAGATATCCTGAAGGGCAAGGACTATCTGTGGTTATATATTCTTTAAAATGCACATCGTGATCTTGTATGTCTTTGTCTGCATTTATTTAAAGGGAGGGATATCATATAAATATATTGCAATGAGTTAAGTCCCCTAACCTCTCAAAGCTTAGGGTTTCCCCCTTCTGTTGTAAATAAGACTTTCTGTTATCCTTCATGCTCAAATTCTAGTTTTAGGAGGGAAACAAATATTTAAAAAGATAATAAATACTGCTGAATCCAAAACAGTAAGCACCATATGATGCCATTCTATTTAACATATGTATGTATATGTTCACAAATATCTCAAAAGAAAGATTGTAGGCTATGTTAACTTTACAGGAATTTGGGCTTTGTTTTTTGGTTCTCTGCATTCTTACTTTTCTACAGAGCATTTAAAACTGTTTTTCAGCCCTACTGGCGTGGCTCAGTGGTTGAGCGTCAATCTATGAACCAGGAAGTCATGGTTCAATTCCCTGGTCGGGGCACATGCCCAGGTTGCAGGCTTGATCTCTAGTGGGGGTCATGTGGGAGGCAGTAAATCAATTATTCTCTCTCATCATTGATGTTTCTCTCTCTCTCCCTCCCTGAAATCTATAAAAAGATTTTTACAAAACTGTTTTTCAAATTATAGGAGACAAGACTTTCAATATAACTGACATAATACTTTTACAAAGACTGTATCAATTTATTAATTTCAAGAATCTATCTGTTCTGGACACTAGTTCACGTACATCTCTTTTCTCTGTTTTATTATAAGCAGCGTAAGATTAGGGACCACATTCTACACATATCCGAAAGCTCTAAATTTTATATATATGCTATATAAAATCTCTCGAAATGATGTTTTAAATGGAAGTAGTTTACAACACATCTGCCTACAAAATTGCAGCTCTAATTTGTTTGGCAAGCACCTTTATGGAGAATTATACTGTTCTACGTAGAATGTTCATCTTCAAAAGCAGAAGAAATTCTTTTTTAATAGAAAAATATACTTTAAAGAATATCAAGAACATTAAAATATAGCTCAATCTATTTCCAATCATAAGTAATGCTAGTAAAGGTTAAGGGTTCAAGTGACTACATTACAAATTCTAGATTTAGATGCTACAATCTCTCAAAAGCTTTATGCCAGCTTCATATTCATTGATGAGTAAATTTTCTAATAAAAATATCCCCTTTTTTGAAGTCTAACACCCAAGAGGCAAAAAAAAACCCAACAAAAAAAACACCTCAAGAGGAAAAAGCACTCTATTTTTATTTTAGTAACACTCTTGCTAAAAAGACCACTGTATCAACCTCTTAAAATCGTGGTATGGTAACAGTGATAGATGACCCATATAACCTTTGAAAAAAGAAAAAAGTAGCTTTACTTAAAAAGATACAGTAGCAGCCCTGGCCGGTGTGGATAGAGTGTCAGCCTGCGGACTCAAGGGTCCCAGGTTCAATTCCGGTCAAGGGCATGTACCCTGGTTGCGGGCACATCCCCAGTGGGGAGTGTGCAGGAGGCGGCTGATCGATGTTTCTCTCTTATCGATGTTTCTAACTCTCTATCCCTCTCCCTTCCTCTCTGTAAAAAATCAATAAAATATATTTTTAAAAAAAGATACAGTAGCAGACAGGCCTGTTAATAATCTCTATTTACATCTCCACTGAAGTTGTCACAATCATTTGAAATAGCTACAAAAAGAGGGTTTTGTTCAAGCTCAACATTTTATATAGTATCAAAATACTATTACTATCTAGCCAAAACAGAAAATTAAAAGTTCTAGGGGGAAAATTTTCTAAAAACTTAAAAATCCATTTCAAGATATAAAAACATTATGCTATGGTGAATATAAGTTCTAACACAGCTGTAGCTACTTAGAGCAAAAAAAAATCAAATCCTCCCCCACTAAGTCGAAACATATGGCTATTAAATAGCTATGATATGAGTTAACATCCCCTTCGTAAAACTGTAACTGTTTCTCTAATTAGAGAAACACAGAAAATACAAGTTTACATTAATCAAAAAAGGAACACCATGACTGATACCATTGTTTTGACTTTTAAGAATGCAAAATCTTTAAAAGCAACTATAGACATTTTTCTTTGATAAGCAATATGATATAGGTTTTTGCCCAATTGTAAAAAGTATATTTTCTCTAGATACTTGGAATGAAAATTAAACTGATTAGGTAATATAAACATGCCAGATAAAGAAACAAAATGTACCTCTTTTAACAGCCATTCACAGCTTGCCTCTAATGACTTAACTGCCAATTAACTTTTTTGGTACAACTTCAAATTTGGTTATTATCAATAACCACATAAAAGAATGAAATTAACAAAGGATGATGCAGTTTAAACCTTATAAATTACAAATGGGGCTGTGACTAATTAATCTAGATAAAAAGCAAATGACTGCCTCCTTCAAAATTTTGCTCAAATGTTACCCACTCTCTGCCCCCATACTCCCATACTGCTCCCTTAATATGAGATTAGAGGGGAGCATAAATACAGCTTGCTAATTTAATGTCATGTTTATGGTCCGGTTCATCACATTTGAATGTAAATACCAAAATAGCTGTTACCTTTTATTCACTGGCGTATTCCAAGTACCTATACCTGTCTTATACGTATCTTTTCAATAAATGTATGTATTGAATAAATGTAGATGTTTTTAGACGTTTCTAACGGTATTTAAAGAGATGAACATATCACTGATATTTAAATGGGAGCATGATGAACAATTACACTAAACTGCAGCATAAGTTCTACGTTGAAAGGCCTTCAGAGAAAGAAGCAGTAAAAACACTAAATAAACTGGTCATAGAGTAATAGCTAACAAATACTTTGATGAATGAGGGAAGTTAACAAAACAACAAACCACCAAAAAGCTTTAGAACAAGTCCTCAGAACTTTTATTCCTCTACTTAGTAGAAATAGCAACACAACAGATAAACCATGTGTTCTCCTTAATACTAACAGTCACAGTTTTCAAAGCAGCTTCACATATATTGTTTCATTAAATCCTCAGAGACACCAAATTCAAACTCAAAGTGCTAACAAAAGCACTTAATGTATGCACTTCGCCGGTAAGTACACCTTTTCTCTTGAAAATCCCTCACTGTGTCTGACAAACTACAAAGAAACCATTCTATAGAAGAGCCACCTTCTTGGCATTGGAAACTTACCCAAGTCCTCTGAAGAGTAATATGGCACAGCTAGCAAGAGCCATAAAAATCTTCAAGCCCTTTGACCTAGTAAAACCACTCCTGGGAACTTTCTCCAAGGAAATAATTAGACTGAACCAAAAAGCTATTAGTATAAAGATGTTTACTGCACCATTATCTATAATTTTGAAACCCAATTCCCAACTAGAGAATGGTTAAGAAACCTAAAAAAAAAAAGTTGAAGAAAAAAAGCTAAACACAAAATAACACATCCAGTCACTAAAACTACGTAAAAATAAAAAGGTAAAAAGCCAAAATAAGAATTGGAATTAAGGTAAAATCATGATTAAACATTAACAGTGTGGTTACATTGTTCTAAGAGGGGGAAAAAAAAACACCTTCTGAAACACATATGACAATTAAAGACAGAATAAATTTGGAAAGCCAAACAAATCCATTATTTACTCCCCCCCCAAAAGTCAAATATGAAGAAATACTGTATTATTTAAAGCAGACGAGAATTTCTCGACTTTCAAAAAAATTTTCCTATCTCTAAACAAGGCAAACCCAATGTGCATTTTCTTTCTTCACCCTCAGTCCCAGAACTTATTTTAACGGCCAATACACTCCAACACAAGTGAGGACACTTGAGAAATAATTGGTTTATGAAGAACCCAGTTAACAGTGATTCAAATGGAAAGAATTCTATGAGTACATTAACTAAAGACCTGCACAAGAATAAAACTTCACATTCTATGAACCCAATGCATCAAACAAAACTTCACATATTTATCAAAAAGAGGGCTACAACTTACAAATTGTAAAAGCAAAAGAACTTAAAGCCTAAAGAGAGCCTATGCAGGTTAAAAGCTTAGTTTTAATTCTTACTTGAACGAGTTGCACCTATCTGCCAGATTTCTATCTGATACCTAAGAAGGAAAAATCAATGCATCCTTTTCTAAAAAAAATATATTAAAATTTTTTCCATTTGTCACTATGGATGCCACTGAGAAAGGGAAGCTTAAGTTACAGAATCCTAAGGGGACAAAGTGGGGAAAGGGGGCACTTCCTTTGAACTATTGGATTAGCTGGATGCTAGAGAGCAGAGCTCCTGTAGGTGAACTGTCCGGGGAAAGGGGACTAGGGCAGGAGTCGGAAAACCAACGAAGGCAGCAGCACGACGGGAAAATCAGTGCCGTTTCATCTAAAACGGATCGCTAAAAACCTGTTTCTAGCCAGAAACTCCGTGCCTGGGGGGAGGGGGAATCCCTAGCCCCACCTTTCGCCAGCCCAGGGGGGCCCGTTTCGCCAGCCCCGCCAGCCCGCCTCGGCCTCCGGGAGCCCGGGCAGCTGCAGGCCCCGGCCGGGACCGGGGAGCGAACCGGCGGGCCCTTGGGAAGCCCTGAGGCCCTCCCAAGGTAAGGCACGGGCCACAAGAACGAAGCGATTGAAAGGAGTTCCCCGTCCCAACACAAGCATGTTCTACGGCCTTGAAATAG
>NW_005871304.1:933315-934476 GCF_000147115.1 Myotis lucifugus
CCCCCCCCCCCCCCCCCCGAGCCCGCGGCTGCAGTCCCTCTCCCCGCGAAACCTCCAGCCCCGGGGCCGCTGCCGCCGCGATCCCCTGGCGCCTGCTCTCCCGCGGCCTCGGAGCGGCAATGCGGCTCGGCCACCGCCCGCGCCGGAGAGGCCTGGCGGGGGAAGGACGGAGGCCGCGAGGGGGCCGGGCCCTCCCACCCCGTGCCCAGGTGGGGGAGGGCGGGACGCTGCGGGAGACCACGGAGCCGGGCGGCGGCGCCGAGTCCCGGCCCCAGATTTACACGCGGGGCTGCAGGGGCCACCGCCCCCGCCCCTCCGCCCCGGCGCCCCGCGGTCCGGCCCGGCAGGCAGCGGGGAAGGACACCGGGCGGCCTAGTGGTTCCAGATGTGCCCGCGGCTGCCCTGCGGGGGGAGGGGGCGCGGCCCTCGGCTCCCCTCCCTCGCTCAGCGCCGCCGGGGGAGCGGGCAAGTTTCGAGAGACGGACCCCCGCGCCACGACCCTCCCACGTTCACACTGACATGGCGGGTGGGGGGCGCGGCCCCGGCATCCCCCCTCCACTGCGGACGGCGGAGGCCTCGAGGAGGGGGCACCGAGGCTGACAATCGCCGGGACCCGCGAACCGCTCCCGAACACTCACACGGAGCGGGGAGGCGGCCCGGTCCTTCCATCTTGACCGTTTGGGGAGGGGGTGGGGTGCTGCAGGGGCTGGACACGGCCTGACATTCCCGGAGGGAACCCGGGGCGCCTCCCACCCAGGCCCCCGGGCTCGGGGCCGGAGCGGGGAGCCTCATCATACTTTACTTGCTTCTTCCGATCTGTTAAGATTGACTGTATTCTTTGGTGCTAAGAACCTCCTGCCGAACCAGCTGCGCGACCGCAGGATCCCTTCTCTGTTTGTCCAATCCGCTCCCGGATATGTGACCAAGAGGCATGCATGCAAATAAAGGAAATCCGGGGAACGTGCTGGATAATAACAGCTTGAATCATGTCCCATTGCGCCATACATTTTTCATGGATGAACGATGTAATTGGAACAATATAAATTTCACTATCATGTAATACATGAAAATAAGAAAATAGATCAACATCTTTTTTCTTTTTTTTTATATTTTTTCAGTAAAGTTGTATAAATCCAGTCATGTGATGATCTAGGAGATGCA
>NW_005871304.1:935040-945888 GCF_000147115.1 Myotis lucifugus
AGATCGTGAAGCGGACCCAGGGCCGGGAGGGACACGTGAGGAGCGGGCGCCGCGCTGGACCGCGTTCGCGGGGGTCGGGTGAGGGCCCGGCGGCCCCTCCAGCCCGGATCCGCCCTCCTCGAGGCGGGCCTGCCCTTTGGAGAGGGCGTGTCTGTCTTCGCCTGCAGGGCCGGCCCAGTGCGGGGGCCGGGAGGGGAGCGTTTCTTCCCCGCCCCCCAATATTCCTTCAACGTCCGCCGGCTGCGAGGCGACCCGAGATGGCCCCCACCTGATGCCGCCTAAAAAAAGGACAGCGGGTGCCTTCGAGGCGGACGTTGTCTCGATGCGTGCGCGGCGCCTGGAACACAAGCATCCCACCGTGGTCTTTGTGTCCCCGGCACCTGGCACGCAGTGGGCCCTCGGGGTCACCGCGTGTCTCAAAGACGGGCCGTCCTCTCCTTCCTGCCCGGCCGCCTCCCGGGGCCGCTCACATCTGGTCACCTTTTCCCCACTTCGTCCGTCCCTGCAACACTAACCAGAAAGCGCTGGGGCACCTGACCTTCATTTGAACCCTCCTTCCCTCCCTTGAACTTCTTTTTCCTCATTCATGAGGCTCGAAAGGAAGTGGACGTGATTGGCAGAGCGGTGGATAATGGGGTCTCCCCCGGCGGAGACCGAACAGGCCTCGTAAGAATGTGCGAACTTTAGACCTTGGCCCCTTGCGAAGTTTTACTTTAACTTGCTTAGGTTGCTGGCCAGCACAGTAGTCCGTTTTCAAAATGTGTTGCAATGAAACTGGAAGTAGGTAACTTGATTTTTTTTTTTCCAGTGAAGAATCTAGTTTTTTTTTTAAAAAAGTGAAATTACTTTAGGGAATGAGAGGAGGAAAATACCAAAATTCCCCTCGATGGCCCAGAACTATCAGATAAGAAGGTAAAGACGTAGAAAAACTTGAAGAATGATTGCCACGAGTCTCCAGCAGCCAAAGTGAAATTAATCTCCTACACAGTCCAGGCAGCAATGAGCATTACATTCTTCAAACAGCTGAAAAGTAGGAAAATCAACTATCTTCTATCTGAGATGAAAAGGAGATTGGGTGGGGGCAGTACTCTTTTAAACCAGTAGTTGCAAAATCCTTTAAAAATTAACCCAAAGGAAACCGAGACTAAAAAACCAGATGAGGTGGGGGGGGGGGGGGGGGGAATAGAAGGGCCATAACAGAAATACAATCAACTTTCTGTGGCTTAATGATTTGACAATTAGCCATATCAGGGACCAAGGTCCCAGAATTCAATCTTAGGACCAAATTTCAGACTGATGGGAGGAAAAGGGAAGTGGCATAAGGCCCGAAGCTGACACAGCTGAACTTGATTTAATTTATGCTGAGCAAGCTCGTTTTCACCCATTATCATTGAAAATATTTTTTATCAATTGTATTAAAGTATAAATTACATGTTATGAGATTCACCCATTTTTATACAATGCAATGATTCTCAGTAAACTTAGATTTGTACAACCATAACCACTAATTTCACATTTCCCTCACCCCATAGGATCCTTCATACCCATCCTCAGCCCCAACAACTAATTTACTTTCTGTCTCAGTGGATTTACCTGTTCTAGACAGTTCATATAAATGGAATCTTACAATAGATGGTTTTTGCCTTATTTCTTTTTTTTAATACATTTTTATTGATTTCAGAGAGGAAGGGAGAGGGAGAGAGAAACAGCAATGATGAGAGAGAATCATGGATCTGCCTCCTGCACGCCCCCTACTGGGAATGGAGCCCGCAACTTGGGCATGTGCCCTTGACCAGAATCGAACCCAGGACCCTTCAGTCCACAGGCTGTCGCTCTATTCACTGAACCAAACCGGCTAGGGCAGGGGTGGGCAACCTTTTTGTGAGTGCGTGCCAAAACCAGCAAAATCTCTGACTCAAAATTCTTCTGCGTGCCAACCCTAATTTTTT
This sequence comes from Myotis lucifugus, assembly GCF_000147115.1. Taxonomy (NCBI): domain Eukaryota; kingdom Metazoa; phylum Chordata; class Mammalia; order Chiroptera; family Vespertilionidae; genus Myotis; species Myotis lucifugus. Next base: position 936,990 of record NW_005871304.1, read on the forward strand.
GAGAACATGTTACGCCTACTTGATATCTCTTAAGGTGTACGTATGTGAAGAACCTTGAAGAAATAATAAAATTCATTCGAGCGACAAAAACACAGTATATGATGATGAAAAATACATTTATTTTTTAATGTATACATGTACACTGATAGTCCGACAGAAAACTTTATGACTCCATTTGATATCAGTGGGACTTTTGCTGCCGAGAGAAACATAGAAATTTATTCCCCTTCATTAGTACCGGTGGGCAAAGCGAGAGAGAAGGTTTCATTTTTATAGAGTGAAATTTTGAATAAGTAGGTGAGGCGGTTGTCTTGTCAAGGAAAACCCATTGCTTCTGAGGCTGAAACCAAAACACTGGTCGGATCTAGGAAGGCAGGGAGAGTTAAGGTAGAGGCATAGAAATTGCTCTTCCCCTCTCTCGTCAATCCATGTCTATGGTCTTTAAGATAACTTGTTATGTAAAATTATTTAAGATGCACCTACACCGAATTTATCTGAAAAATAAAAAAGTCGATATTAAGAAAAAAATTGTAAATGGAAGATTATAAGAGAGGGTTTCGCGTGCCAGCAAAAGTTACTGGCGTGCCATGTTTGGCACGCATGCCAGGGTTTGCCCACCCCTGGGCTAGGGCTTGTCTGCCTTCTTTCTCATATATTTTTTGTGAGGTTTATCCATGTCAGCGTTTCACTCCTTATTATCACTGGGTAGTTTTTGGTTGTATTTGTGTATCTACTCACCAATTGGTTTAGATTGTTTCAAGTTTTGGGCTGTTATGAATAATGCTGTGAACATTTGTATACATCGTATCATCATATAAACATGTTTTCATTTCTCCTGAGTAGATGCCTAGGAATGAAATGTTTGGTGATATGGTAAGTTTATATTGATTTTTTTAGAAAGAGAGAGGAATCGGGGGGAGGTGGGAAGGGGGAGCGATTTATTGTTCCACCCATTTATGCACCCATTGGTTGAGTCCTGCATGTGCCCTGACCAGGGATCAAACCCAACCCAAAACCTCAGCACATTGGGAGGATGCTCCAACCAATTGAACCACCCAGCCAGGGCTATATTTAAGTTTTTTAAAGATACTATCAAACTTTTTCCCAACATGACTGTGCCATTTTACATTCACACTTGGAATGTTTGCAGGTTTATCATTAAAATTTGACTTCTGGCCCTAACCGGTTTGACTCAGTGGATAGAGTGTCAGCCTGTGGACTGAAGGGTCCCAAGTTTGATTCTGGTCAAGGGCACATGTCCAGGTTGCAGGCTCCATCTCCAGTGGGGCGCATGCAGGTGGCAGCCAATCAATGATTCTCTCTCATCACTAATGTTTCTCTCTCTCTCTCCCTCTCCCTTCCTTTCTGAAATCAATAAAAATATATTTTTTAAAAATTGATTTCTGCTTTCATATTAAAATGAAAACCGAGAAAACTTCTATTGTCATGCTGTTTTATACACCCTCCCCCATTTTTCTTTATGGAAGGATTACCACCCCAAACCAAGGAATATCTGTTATTGCAAATTCCTCACCTGAATTCTAGACATCATGGTTATTTAACAGCCACTGTGGTGTCAGAGGGCTTTATATCTTATGACAGGATAATACACCTTAAGACAAATGGTGTGGCAGGCAGCCTTTACGATGACCCCATATGAACCTGTTCTGGTGTTCAGACCCTGTGAAATACTCTCTACTTGAATATGAACTGGACCTAGTGGCTTCCTTCTAACAAAAAGAAAAAACTAAGCGTTTTCACTTCCAAGATTAGGTTACAAAAAGACTGGCTTCTATTTTACACCGCCCTCTCTTGCCCACTTGCTTTAAAGAAAGACAGCTGCCATGTTATGAGCTGCCCTATGGAGAGGCCCACATGGCAAAGAACTGACGTCTCCAACCACAGCAGTGAGGACCATCGGATGGCAGCCTACAGCCACGTGAGAGAGACTGGAAGCAGATCATCCCCTAATCAACCCTTGATTATGACCTCAGCCCTGGTCAATGCACCTTCATTAGGCTTTGTTAGAGACCCTGAACTAGAGATGCTCTGCTAAGCCACACCAGATTCCTAATTCTTGGTGTTTAAGTTAATAAATTTTGGGGTAACTTGTATGAGACCAGAGATAATTAATATAGACGACCCCTCAAAAAGTGATTTCCTGTGATTTCCATGTGCATTCAGAATTCTTTAAAGACAAATGCTGAAGTCGGAAACTAATATCATATCCAATAAAAGTTAAATTTTTGAGTGCCCACTCCATCCCAAATGATTTTGGGGCAGCCATTTAAACAAAACCAAGTATCATTGGAGATTTGTCATCAAAGACTGTGAGGAACACTGTCCTGAAAGAGTTCTGATATTAAGAAGTATTGCTAAAATATTAACTTCTAAAAAAGCAGTGACCACCCTAACCGGTTTGGCTCAGTGGATAGAGCGTTGGCCTGCAGACTCAAGGGTCCCAGGTTCGATTCCGGTCAAGGGCATGTACCTTGGTTGTGGGCACATACCCAGTAGGGAGTGTGCAGGAGGCAGCTGATGGCTGTTTCTCTCTCATTGATGTTTCTAACTCTCTATCCCTATCCCTTCCTCTCTGTAAAATATCAATAAAATATATATATATTTTTAAAAAGCAGTGACCATTTCAATCACTATTTCAGAAATGAAAAATAGTATCAAGTGAGAAGTCATATAAAGACTTTCAAACCTGGGAATCGAGTCCTGTGGATTATGTACTTGGTTTCTGAAACTCAATGACCCTTCAGCGAACCACATGGCCCTCTCATTTTCATCACTTCAATGATTAATCAAGTCTGAGGATTTGGGATAAAAAACTGATACAGCCATGCAAAGAATGATTTGCTATCACTCTGTACAGCAGCATGCATCTGATGATCCAGTATTTCCAGCAATTCATTTCTCTGCAATCATTTCTCTTCAGTGCTCTTCATTTGATCATGTTTAATGTATGATGCTACATTACTCACTCAATACTCTTGATTTCGCTTTCAAAAGCATGAAAATTAATTCAAATCAAAACTAACATGCACTGGCCCCCCATCTACAAAATCCATCCTCTTCAAATTTTTGCAAAGACCAAGCCTCATTTAAGAAAAGAGAGAGAGCAGATGTAATTTCAAAAATAGGACCATGGCTAATTAAACCAGTGTTGTTTCTTCTAACCATGGTTACTCGGAATTCTTAAAGGCTAATCTATTTGTAGACACTCCAGGAATCCCAAAAGACTAAAAGCAATAAAACTTTTTAAAGTGTGTGTGTGTGTGTGTGTGTGTGTGTGTGTGTGTGTGTATGTGTCAGGGGGGTTGCTTCTAAGAGGCATTATTTATACACCTTGTATGCAAAGTAACAACTTTCCCATAGGTTCAAAAAAAAACCTGAGGATGTGTGGTAAAATAGGAGGGAACACAGCAACATTACTTGAAAAAGCTTTTAAATGAGCCCTTTCCTCCACACAAGCACACTTCTGGTGGTTAAGTTGCTCATTTTGTTTTACCTTGAGGGACAGAATAATGATGTGGTGACATTATTCACAAGGCAAAAGCAGATGCCAGCTGAAATAGATACAGAAGAAAGAATTCTTTATTTTTCATTGGAAATGCTTGTGCTGCAGAGAGCCAGAAATTTAAAGAAACTCAGTCTTTTTGTTCTTCCTTATTCTCCCTTTTTGTTTTCATTGGCCCCCTTTTTGGGGTGACTGTTGTGGGCAGCCAGTTGTTTCAAGGGGCCATAGATCCATGGAAAGCCAGAGATGTGAAGTATGCACCATTTGGAGAACTCGGGAAGGGATGTGGAACGGATGTGTGCAGCACCCGTGACAGCTGAACTGGCCATTAGCATGGGATCTTGTTAAATGTGCTACAGGATACCGGGAGCCCCACAATGGAACCCCAGAGGGATCAGACTATAATTAATACTGACATTGCTGACCTATGATCTTAGAATAGGGACTTGGATTCTTGTTCCGGAGTGGAATCAGATACGGGCTTAATAATGCTCCCTGTCTTGCTCAAGCCCCCATATTATCAAAACTATTTATTTTCCGTAAGGTAAGCCTTAGGGCTCAGGAGAGATAATGATGATAATAACTACAGGCCTTTATATAGCATTTATTATGTACCAGCTCTGTTCTAAGTGCCTTTTACATAATAACTCACTCATATAATCTTCACAGTAACCCACCGATGCTCAATGGGAGGGGAGAATTTTGCCTCCCCCGTCTCCAGGGGCCCATTCGGCAGTGTCTAGAGACATTTATGGTTGTCACAATTGAAAGGGAAAGGCCACTGGCATCTTGTGGGTAGAGGTTAGGGATGCTTCAGTGCACAGGACTGCCCACTCCCTCAAACAGAGAACTATCCAGCCCTACATATTGTTATGCCCAGATTTCAGGATCCCCAAGAAACCACATCAGGGAGCCAGCCATGTCCGATGCAAAAGCATAAGAGTCTGTATTTCAAGCTAGCTTGAGCTCCCCGTCCACCACACTCACCGACACAACGGCAAGCCAAGTGGCCAAGAGAGAAAACTCTGTATGGAGACGGGTTTTATAGGGGGTTGGAGTAAGGGGAGGAGAAAGGACTGTGCTCTGCCGATTGGCCAGGCGCAAGTCGGTGTCTTGTTCCTGGGTGTGGCTAGCAGAGTCTTAGACTTCCGGGAAGAAACTCCTTGCCAAGCACGTAGCCAAGGTAAGATGGAGGGCGTAGCCCTTACCCTGGGGCAAGATGGAGGGCCTAGCCCTTACCCTGGGGCAAGATGGAGGGCGTAGCTCTTACCCTGGGGCAAGATGGAGGGCGTAGCCCTTACCCTGGGGCAAGATGGAGGGCCTAGCCCTTGCCCTTTCACATATCAGTAGTGCTGAGGGTGATTGAGAAACCCTGCAGTAACTCTATGAAGTAGATGGGATTAGTCTTTTTATCTGACAGACAGTTAAGTCACTTTGCCCAAGGTCATACTCAGTATGAGCATGTTAGAGCTGGGATTCGAACCCAGGCAGTTTGTCTCCAACATCTGGGCTATAAGCCACTTTGCTACATGAAATAGAAAAGGCGCAATTGCTCTCTGGGAAAAAGAAACTTCTCACCTTGGGTTCATCAAATGCAAGCTTCTAGTAAGCTGGCACCACCGATGACTGCCTGCTCATAGATTAAAGAGGGAGCTTACTATTATAAAAGTCACCATCTGCAGGGGACACGCTAGCAGTGCCTATCAAAACTGAAATAGCACCTACCCAACAGGGTGAAAACTGAATGTACAAGGATAATCATCACAGTGTTGTTTGAAACAGAGAATAGGAACTCCAGCAGGAGATGGTGAAATGCCTTGTAGGGTGTCCCAAATGCAATGGAATACAGAATGTTCCCAGCTGTTCAATAAGAAAGAGGTAGATCTTTGCACTGATCTGGAAGGATCTTTAAGAACCTGTGTTTAAAAAAAGAAAATTCAAAAGGTAACTATGTGAGGTGATGGATGTATTAATTTACTGGATTGTGGTCATTTCACAATGTCTACAAATATCAAATCACATTGTACGCTTTAAATACATACAATTTTATTTGTCAATTATACCTCAAGAAAGCTGGGCAGGGGAAAGACCTGGCCAGTGTGGCTCAGTTGAGCATTGACCTATGAACCAGGAGGTCACTGGTCGATTCCCAGGTTGCAGGCTTGATCCTCAGTGGGGGGCATGCAGGAGGCAGCCAATCAATGATTCTCTCTCATCATTGATGTTTCTATCTCTCTCTCCCTCTCCCTTCCTCTCTGAAATCAATAAAAATATATTTTTAAAAATTATAGTAAAATAATGAAACGTACATAAATGTGCAGAATATTTTTATGTTGTACACCAATTTGTGTTAAACCAAAGGGAAGTATGTATGAATATATATAAATATATGTGTATATTTTTCTATTTTTTACTCCATATGCATAAAAAAACTGATACTAGGAAGGAGGGAAACTTATCGTATACCTTTGGACTGTTGGAAAATATACTTTTAAAAATTTATTTTACCATGTGCACATGTTACCTTTTCCAAAAACAAAACAAAATAAAATGGTAGGGTATCAGAAGGAATAAGTCATATTTGTATAGCACTTCATGGTTTACAAAGCACTTTTATTTGCATTGTTTCCTTTGGCGCTCACCCCAGAGATGGCAACACCAGAGCAGAGAAGTGGCATGTGCTCTACCCAAGGTCACTCCCTGCCAATTCCCCCACATGCTGCCCTTCCTCGTTTCCCACAGTCAGATCAATTATTGTCTGCACCACTTTAATTTCGTTTTATTCAACCACAAGCTGCCACTCTCAAGCTCTGGGCAGTAAAACCCTAAGTCACATAAATAGGAAGAAAGGCCTGTTTCAGGAACTTTTCAGCCTGCATCCCTTTCTGCCACATTTGTATTGTTTTCTCCTGAAATATCATATTGGTCAAATACAGAAGCTGCAGAAACAGATTCTTCTCTCCCCCATCAATGTAGAGTCCCTCTGTGCCTAATGGGCACTTAACAAACCTGAGTTGCTTTGATTGGATAGAGACTAATTCTTTCACTTTATCCATGTTTGCTTTTTTGAGCCTGAAATGCATATGCTTCCTATTCATACCTGCTCATTGCTACCAGCCATGGGCCCCCATGATAGGGCCAACATCCAGGTCACCCCCTAATGACCCCAGCATTTCCAGGCAGTGAGGGGGACAGTTGGACAACTAGCCTTCCTTACCCATGTTTCACTCACAGGTGGTTTGGGCAGGGTTTGCATTCACCCCTGGATAAAGTTTAGCTCTCTTCCAGTGACTAGCTTGTGATGTGGCCTTGTAGGCAGTTGGGAAAGTGTCCATAGTAGTTCATCAGGAGACACTGGAGCCAAGAAACCATGAGGGTCCTTCTGGAGAACTACTTTTAGTCACTAGCCTCCTGCAGGCTTACAGGAGGTTGGAGCTGAGGCCCTATGAGAATTGGTTTCACTCTCCTTTGATCAGGGTTTTCTTCTATTGCACATGTGGTTCATTTCTGTCCTCAGAGGGTCAATACAGGGCAAGTCTTCACATAGCACAGCAGTTCTCAACCTGTGGGTCGCGAGTCCTTTGGGGGTCGAATGACCCTTTCACAGGGGTCGCCTAAGACCATTGGAAAACACATATATAATTACACATTGTCTTTGTGATTAATCACTATGCTTTAATTATGTTCAATTTGTAACAATGAAATTGGGGGTCACCACAACATGAGGAACTGTATTAAAGGGTCGCGGCATTAGGAAGGTTGAGAACCACTGACATAGCAGGAAGCAAATGCTAGGCTTCTGGTTTCCTGAAAATGACTCAGGTATCCTGATACTTGAACTTTTTTTTTTTAAGTTATATAAGTCTTTTTAAAAACATCCTGAATATTTGTGTATTGGTTAGCATTTGCTGTGTAACAAACCACCCCCCCAACATAGTGGCTTAAAACAACAAACATTATTTTATCTTAAAATTCTGTGGTTGGTTGAACAATTCTTCCATTCTGGGCTGGCTCATCTGGGATTGAATGGTCCAGGATGGCCTACTGTCACGGGTAGCAATTGGCTCCCTATCAGCTGGGGATGATAAAGACAACATGGCCACATGTCTCTAATCAGACAGCAGACTAGCTTAGGCGTGTTCACATGGTGATGGTCACAAGGTTTCCCAAGAGCAGCAAAAGAAGACAAACCCCAAGGCACCGGCACTGTTCAAGTCTGTTCTTGTGTCCCATTTTCTAATGTCACATTAAGTCAAAGCAAGACATATGGCCAAGACCGGGTTTGAGGGTGGGAAAATAAGACTCCATATCACTTGATGGAATAAGCTGCAAAAACACTTTGCAAAGGATCAGCATGCAAGGTGGAAAGAATTTGCAGCCCTTTTTTTGTGATCTATCGTAGTGAGATGGGATATTTTAAAATCAATTTTAAAACTTTAAAAAAATACACACACACAAGATGTCTCCTAATATTCAGAAGAAAGCTGAGAAGCCTACTTTTATCAATCTGATGACTTTCAAACCTCCAGTTCTTGTCACCTCACTCAGGACTGCTAGAACGATCCTGATGAAAATAGCACCAGGTATTGTTTCTGCAAAACTGACTGTGATGATTAATTTTTTTAAATATATATTTTATTGATTTTTTACAGAGAGGAAGAGAGAGGGATAGAGAGTTAGAAACATCGATGAGAGAGAAACATCGATCAACTGCCTCCTGCACACCTCCTACTGGGGATGTGCCTGCAACCAAGGTTGTGCCCTTGACTTGAATCGAACCTGGGACCTTTCAGTCCGCAGGCCGATGCTCTATCCACTGAGCAAAACCGGTTAGGGCTGTGATGATTAATTTTATATGTCAACTTGACTGGGCCACAGGATGCCCAGATATCTCATTAAACATTATTTCTGGATGTGCTTGTGAGAGTGTTTCTAGAAAAAAAATTAACATCTGAATTGTTAGACTTAGTAAAGCAGATGGCCTTTTCCACTGTGTGTGGGCAACATCCAACCCATTGAGGGTCTGAATAGAACAAAAAGGTGGAGGAAGGGAGAATTCTCTCTCTGCCTGACCACTTGAGCTGGGACATAGGTCTTCTCCTGCCCTCCGACTGGGAATGATGCCATCAGGATTCCTTTTTCTCAGGCCTTTGGACTTGGACTAGAACTTATACCATCAGTTCTCCTGGTTTTCAGGCCTTTGGACTTAAGACTGAAACTATATCACCAACTTTCCTGGGTCTCCAGCTTACAGACAGTAGACTGTAGGACTTCTTAACCTCCCTAATCAAGTGAGCCAAGTCTCTCTCTCTCTCTCTCTCTCTCTCTCTCTCTCTCTCTCTCTCTCTCTCTATATATATATATATATATATATAT
>NW_005871304.1:945988-1026285 GCF_000147115.1 Myotis lucifugus
TCCTATTGGTTCTGTTTCTCTGGAGAACCCTAATAGACTGGTTCTCCAGAAAGGCAATCACATGACCTTGGGAAGGTTATCCTCATTATCTTTTTTTGACAATGAGAACTACATTAGATGTTCTTGAGTTACATAGGACCTTTCAGAGGCTGTGTTGGAGGAAAAATGAAAGTACAGGCCACACGCTGAATGGCCCAAGCCCTGCTCGTAGAGATAAGATGTCCAGGCATGGGGCTGAAATTTTCAGCTTTCGTCCAGATTTTTGGCATGGTCTTTGAGTCTGTGATTTTCAGCTTTTTCTCCTCTAGGCCTGATTAAACCCTTTGATCTCATTTTATTGGGCAATATTATTACACCACTTTGCAAATACACTATTTATTCTAGGCTGACCTTAAAATCTTTTTCTTTCCCCCATTCCTTGAAGGGCATTCATGGTTAGTAGAACATTCAACAATGCTAGATTAAAATGGGGGAAAGGCATATAATAGGTGCTAGAAAATATTCAAATAGCCCAACCGGTGTGGCTCAGCGGTTGAGCATTGACTTATGAACCAGGAGATCACGGATCACGGTTCGATTCCCAGTCAGGGCACATACCCAGGTTGCCCGCTTGATCCCCAATGATTCTCTCTCATCATTGATGTTTCTATCTCTCTCTCCCTTCCTCTCTGAAATCAATAAAAAAAAATATTTTTAAATGTTCAAATAAATGAAGGCCAGGTAAGGAAGAAGGAGAGGAAGGCAAATGAAGAGAGTCCCTAAGATATCCAAGTTGGACTATTCTTTTTCTAGCTTTGCTGACATAAAATTCACATTCTATATAATTCACCGATTTAAAGTGTGTACAGTTCAGTGTTTTTTAGTATATTTACAGAATTGTACAACCATCACTACAGTGGGGTGGTGAGGCCCTTCCCCAAATCTTGGGAGGTGAATCATACTTGGCCTCATGGAATGAAGGAAAGTGTCTTAAGAGCGCTTCTGTACCTGGTCTTTGGTAAGGTTGCTAAGCCGCTCATTTAATCAATCCAGAACTTGACCTACCTCCATTCTTGCCTTGTGAGATAATAAACCCCCTCATTGTGGGAACCATTTTGAGTCGGGATTCTGTTACTTGCAGCTGAAGGCATCTCACACATCCATTCCTCCAACTCACACAGACTTTGCCCAAAGCAATACTCTCCAAAATTGCCTTAGCATTCCAGATAGAGACAGGCCAGAAGCTCTGTCCTCTCAGGTTCATCCCAAATGCCACCACGTCCCTAAACCATTCCAGGCATGCACAGTCATAATCACCTTGCCCTTTTCTCAGTCCCTCAGGCATTTTCCTTATTGCCCTTTCCAATACATTGCCAGCGGTTATTACCGTACATTCCCCCATACATTCCAGGGGATGTGCTAGGTGCCAGCATCACACAGGTGAGGATGCCCCTTACTTGCCTTCAATCATGCAAAGTCTGCTTGATTTCATCTGCTGAGCCTGTGCTGGTTCCTTCATGCCTTCCAGCAGTGCTGCGTTGAAAGGATTCTCTGGACCAAGCCTTGTGCAGATAAAGGAAAATGGTCCCGGCTTTCAAAATGCATGTTGTCTAGCTGGGGGAGAATGACAGATATAAGCACAGAGGCCAGCAGGGAGCAGGACAGGAGCCACTAACACAACAATCTTGTGAGGGGCAGATATTTTTATCATCAGAGATGTCAAATAACTTTCCCTAGATCACTCAGCGAGCAGTAGCAGCGCTGGGATCTGAACCCAGGCAGGCTAACTCCAGGCCCAGGCACAAACCTCTGCACCACACTGCTGATGCAAGCTTGGTGGTATACTGGCCAGATCTCTGCTCGCCAGGAGAGGCCTGGAGCTGAGCCTTCCCCCACAGCCCTCAGGAGGAACCAATGCTGTAAACACCTTGATCTCAGACTTTTGGCTTCTAGACTGTGAGACAGTAATTCTCTGTTGTTTACATCATTCAGTGTGCGGCCCTTTGTTATGGTGGCCCTAACAAAGCAATACACCATGTACGTCTCAAGGTAGCTGGGAAGAAATCGAGGAGGAGAGTGGAATGAGATGAGATTAGAAAGGCAGGTCAGGGCCAGAGCACACAAGACCTTGTAGGCTTAGGTAAGACTTTGGATTTTATTCTGAGATCCAGGAAAACCATTAATAGGTTTTATAACTGTTTTCAGCAGAGTTTAAAGTTGACGATGGGAATAGGAGTTGGCGAGGTGGAAAAGAATAGCTGTCAGAGGGAACAGAAGCAAAGATTAGTGTGCTAATTTCTGAGATATCAAAGTACCACAAACTGAAGGGCTTAGAACAGGGGTGGGCAAACTTTTTGACTCGAGGGCCACAATGGGTTCTTAAACTGGACCGGAGGGCTGGAACAAAAGCGTGGATGGAGTGTTTGTGTGAACTAATATAAATTCAAAGTAAACATTATTACATAAAAGGGTACGGTCTTTTTTTTTTTTTAGTTTTATTCATTTCAAACGGGCCGGATCTGGCCCGCGGGCCGTAGTTTGCCCACGGCTGGCTTAGAACAACAGAAGTTGCTTCTCTCATAGTTCTGGAGGACAGAAGTCCGAATTAAGCTTTTTTTAAAGTTTCTATTATTATTATTATTATTATTATTTGCATATAATCGACCATGGAGGTATTCCCTGACTAGCCTACCTAAAAATAGCCGTGCCCTTCTATCTCTTTACACCATGTCATTTTTATTCCTATCATTTATTACTATTAGAAATTTGTTTGTTTTGGGGATGGCAATGACTGGGACTGTTATATTTGCTGCTTCATCCTCCAAATCTAGATAGTGTCTGGCACTTAGTAGGCCTTAAAGTAATTACTAAAAGGACAAATAAACCATCCTATAATAAAAGGCTAATATGCAAATCGACCAAACAGCGGAACGACCAGTCGCTATGATGCACACTGACCACCAGGGGCAGACACTCAATGCAAGAGCTGCCCCTGGTGGTCAGAGCTGCCCCTGGTGGTCAGTGTGCTCCCACAGGGGGAGTGCCACTCAGCCAGAAGCCCTGAGCCGGGCTCATGGCTGGCGAGAGCAGTGGCGGTGGCAGGAGCCTCTCCGCCTACGTGACAGTCGGACATCCCCCAAGGGCTCCCGTACTGTGAGAGGGCACAGGCCAGGCTGAGGGACCCTCCCGAGTGCATGAATTTCATGCACCGGGCCTCTAGTTTAAAAACAATATGCATAGAAAATGCTGGAAGAAACACTATTAAAGCACTATAATGATTTTCTCTCTTGAGATAAGGGTGCTTTTAATTCTCCTCTGTTTTTCTGCTTTAAAAATAAAACATCCTACTTTTAAAGGGAGGTGGAAATGATCTACATCTTGATTTGGTGGTGATCACACAGCTGTATACAATTGTCAAAACTTATCCAACGGCCCTGACCGATTTGGCTCAGGGGATGGAGCGTCAGCCTGCGGACTGAAAGGTCCCAGGTTCGATTCTGGTCAAGGGCATGTACCTTGGTTGCAGGCACATCCCCAGTAGGAGGTGTGCAGGAGGCAGCTGATCAATGTTTCTCTCTCATTGATGTTTCTACCTCTCTATCCCTCTCCCTTCCTCTCTGTAAAAAATCAATAAAATATATTAAAAAAAAAACACGTATCCAACGGAACGCTTAAGAGCTGCATTCTATTATATATTAACTAGAGGCTCAGTGCACGAAATTCCTGCGGGGGGGGGGGGGGGGTCCCTCAGCCCGGCCTGTGCCTCTCACAGTCCGGGAGCCCTTGGGGGATGACCGACTGATGGTTTGGGCCCGCTCCCCCACGGGGGGCCTAAGCCATCAGTCAGACATCCTTAGCACTGCCGCAGAGGTGGGAGAGGCTCCCATCACCACTGCTGTGCTCACTAGCCATGAGCCCGGCTTCTGGTGCACTGATCACCAGTGGGCAGCTTCTTCATTGAGCCTCTGTCCCCTGGTGGTCAGTGCACGTCATAGCGACCAGTCATTCTGCCATTTGGTCAATTTGCATATTAGCCTTTTATTATATAAGACTAGAGGCCCAATGCACGAAATTTGTGCAAGGGGCTCAGCCCTCTCAGCCCTGGCTTTATCCAGAAGGTCGTCCAGATGGTCGTTCTGCTGTTCGGTCTAATTAGCATATTAGCTCTTTATTATATAGGATTATATCTCAAGAATTTTAAAATATACAAGTAATATACTTGTGTATTTTAAAAATATAACACTCTTGTTATTACTTTATAGCATTTAGAATATATAATTATAAGTAGGATAAATAGAAATAAGAGTTATATAACACAATATAGGTATTGGATCTATAGTATAAATTAAATTTGACTGCTATAATATTTTAGAAAAAGCTCTTGGGAGACATTTGCACACCACACACATACCACTTATACCTGCAAATTAGCACTGCTTTATAATATCCCTCAGTAGTTTATAACAATTTTGTTCTAGGCTTTCTCTCTCCCCTATTTTTCTGTAATAAATTGAAGCCACCATTTAAGCTGATTGTGCCAGAATCTAAAGTTTCCAGTTAGCCTGTTTATGCCTGTTTGACAGTGCCTTGGCAGGCAGTAACTGAGTCTACACTCTTAAAAAGTCTGGACTTTTGTTCTAGAAGCAACTTTTCCAGCTAGGGAAGCACCTTGGTTTCCATGAAGCTCTGTATAAAAGAACTGAGGCGTCAGCTTAAATGGTTGGTGTGTATTGGGCCCCAAGCCTCCCAGAGTGAAGGGGCCACAATAGGCATTGCAATGATTTCCCAAAAGCCAGCCTTTGGACACGGTGTGGAAAGCCACTGGCATTGTTTATAACCTCCTTTATCAGCTCTGGCTCAGGTCCCGGAGAAGTGGGACAGAAGACAGTGAGAAGTCAGAAAGTCCCGTGAAGAGGGTAAGTATACAGGATGGGTTTATTTACTCAAACATGGTCTTAACTCAGTTTCCAGCTTAGTTAAGCAGATGTACTGAGTTAAAGCAACCACAGAACAGACACTGGGAACGGTGTCCTTTCTGCTCCCAAGATCCAGAGTTAGGGGAGTAGGGAGGGGAGGAGCCCAGGTTTGGGGGCCAGAGAATGCTGAGGTTGTGCACCACCCTCTCACATATTAGCTATGTGACCTCAAGTCAATGCCAGTCGAGTCCTGAACTGTCTTCCACTGAGCCCTGGCTTCCCGATTTTTAAATGGGGCAAACTCTACCTACCTCACAGGCTGATGTTGAGGATTGAATGAACACAGGACATGGCAAGTGCTCAGCACCGTAACTGTAGTTGGGTAAGTGATTCGAAATCCAAGAAGTGGAGCGAGGCTTGGAGTCAAACGTCCACAGGGCAGGACTTGCTTCCGCCTCTGGTTTCTCAGTGAGTGCCAGGTGCCTGGATCAGCTTTGGGTCCTACCAAATGAAACAGAGATTTTGGGTCTGCCCCTCTCCCTCCACATTGCCTACCTGGGGTAACCAGCACTGGAAATGAGGTCTCTCATAGGAATGTTCTTCTAGGTTTTCCTAGTGGGGCTCCCACAGGAGAAGAATAATCCAATCAGGGATTTTAGCGTCAATTGCCTCCCTTCCCACAAGAATGTTATCTCAGAAGGTGAAAATAACACTGGTTTTAAGAGTTCACCAAAAAGGCAGCTCTCTCCTGAGGGGTAACCAAGAAGATGGGGAGAGGGGCTTGGTGTGGGTTATCTTTTTCGAGCTTATTCTGGTTCTGAGAAGCAGGCATATTTACAACGGTGAGGAGCAAAGGGCTGCAGGAAGAGGAGGATCCAACATAGAGGGAGAAAGGCACAGGGGAGAGCTTTAGAGTTTCTCCGGCTCTAGAGAGCCAGGAATCTCGCCAAAGAGAAAGTGAAGTATTGGCAGCAACTGAGAGATCCTGTGTGGACTTTTAGGAAAGATTTTGGGCTGCAGCACGAGGCCTCCTTTAGCAGGGCCAGGAGAGTTCTGGCAGCAGCCCCCAGCCCAGGCATGTTCCCACATAATTGAAGTCGAATGTGCTGGGGGGAGGGTGGCCGGAGGAGGCCTCCGGGTTCTTCCTGGCTGCAGAATCTCAGCATTCTGCAGTTGGCCCTGTTTGGGATCCAAGCCAGTTTGTGTTGATTTTCCGCAGCATGGAAACAAATGCAACGAAGCTGTTTTCCTGAGGCGTGCATTTTGAAAAGAGGATTTTAATTTTTTCCTCTGAGGACAGGTGGAGTGGGGGTGGGGGAGAGGGGAAGCTGTGACGTGGCTCTTCCATTGCTGTCCCTTTTGCAAACCCGTTCCGGCTGTTTCAGGGTAAGCATAAACTAATGAGCGTGTGAGTGGGCATAGCTGTGATGAAGGCTAAGTCTTTCACAAAAGCTAATTCCTGGAAAATGCTGCTGGCGGACCCTCTGGCTATGTGCGATACATCACAATCCGCCTTCCGCTGGAATGTGTCCAAGAGAGCAACTCCCCTCGTTCCTCCTAAAATTTTCCGCTTACTCTTCTTCTCTTCCAGGTCTTTCTCAGTGATCGGTTCTTTCTGCCCAGAAATTAGTTTGCGCTTCTTCTTTTCAGTTAGCACCCAAAGTCTTTTGGTGCTAAGTATAATTATATTAATGATGTCAAGTGATACAGGAAAGTTTTCTCGAGTGGCGGAAACAACTCGTTCTTTTAATGGCAGCGGTTCTCACCCTGTGGGTTGCGACCCCTTTCGGGGTCGAACGACCCTTTCACAGGGGTCGCCTAAGACCATCGGAAAACACATATATAATTACATACTGTCTTTGTGATTAATCACTATGCTTTAATTATGTTCAATTTGTAACAATGAAATTGGGGGTCACCACAACATGAGGAACTGTATTAAAGGGTCGCGACATTAGGAAGGTTGAGAACCACTGTTTTAATGGCATTCACCTTCTCCCAACCCCCTAGGGAAGATCTGAACTTTTGGCTCATTGGGCCACAACCCAGGGATTGAGAATTTACAATCAGGAATTGATACAGCTGGAGAGGGGGATCTCGGTGGGCTCTTCCTTTTTAAATGAGGAGATTTGTTCTGGGACCTGCTGTTTCTTGCAGCCAAAGATGGCAAAAAACATGGAGGCTGCCCAGCTGGTGTGGCTTAGTGGTTGAGCATTGAGCTAACCACAGGGTTCGAGTCCCGGTCAGGGCTCGGTCCCCAGTAGGGGGTGTGCAGAAGGCAACTGATCAATGATTCTCTCTCATCATTGATGTTTCTCTCCCCATCTCTGAAATCAATAAAAATATATTTAAAAAACAAAACAAAAAATGTGGAGGCCAAGCCAGAACTGTTTTTCCTATTCAACATTTATGTGCAGTGCTATAGGGTTATCTTTTGGAAAGAACTGCAACATCAGTCATATGCTAGGGTAGATTTATCCTGGGTATCATAAACCTTCATGCTCCAAGACCTTGCAGATGATTTCACACTTTGATTGGCTTCACCCACTGGACAAACCTCTCTGCATTTATTTTGAGAGGCTGAGTCTGAAAGGAGTCTCAGGTCAGGGGATTTAGAACTTGGTCTGCAAAAGAGCAAAACGGCTTTAGTTCACTTAGTGAGCTTGGTAATTAGCCTTGGAGTAAGGCATGTTATCTGCACCAGCGCAGCCCCGTGCCAAGTACCAAACCACATTTTCCAGATGAATCCAGTGAGAAGTTTCTGACCCGATGCAATTCAACATTAGGCCCCAAGGACCACAATCATGTTGTGTAAAACAACAGATTGTTCATCTCTCCCTGGCCTTCTTTACCACAGCAAGAATGCAAAATCCAGATTAAGAACCAATGCAGTGCCCCTTTCATGCTCTCCTAAGCTTCCGAATTATAGTGAGAGGCTGCTCCAAAAGTGTACTAGAGAAAATGACTCTGAAATAGTTTTGGCTCCTGGAACGACAGCTTTCAAATTTAATGTTTGATGGAACCCATTATTGATTAGTGTCTGAGCATTCCGGGGTGGGCGTGAAGTTTCAGGCATGCAAAGTAAGGTTAGCATTAAGTGGTAAAGGATTACCATTAATTTTAAAAAATGAAAAGAGCAGGTAAAGGAATAGATTATGAGATTAGCCAGAATAAACAGGCCACAACCCCTCCCATAAAGATTAAAAAATAAAAGCAGCCCTATTAAGTTCCCCTGAAGTCCCCAAAAACTCAAATCCAAAGACTGGCTTTCCATTCGCTCCAAGCTGACCGCAGTACAGTGTTTGGGGGAAAATCAACTTCAGAGGACACACTTGGCTTTGGCTCTGGGGTAAAACTCAGGGTTCCTGAAGGGAAAGGCTTTTCTCCCTATTACCACTTCGCTCTTTGTCATTTAAGCATTTAACTTTAAAAGCTCCATCTGCTGGTGAGGCCACTAGGTAGATATTCTGGGATTCCCGTTTCAGAAATTTTCGCAGGCAAGAATGAAGTCTGGCCAGCGCGGAGGCCTGCCAGGGAACACTTACTTGGTGGCTTCCTGAACTCGCCAAAGGTGATGTCTTTGAGTGGCTTAATTGTCCCTCGGCGCCATGAAGGAGCAGGAGTCAGGGCTGGAGACTCCTGAAAAATGCCCTTCTGCTGCCAAGAAAGAAGTACCATAGCAGAATCACCTCGACAGTTAATTCAGTTTTATCCTGGAGAAAACGAAATAATTTCCCTCAAATGCTGTGAGTGGCTTTCCTTTTTTAGATCAGCCCATGGACTTCATCACAAGCAATGTGGCATCAGGTATAAAGCAGCCAAATCTCAAGGGTAGTATTTGTAGCTTGTGGATCCCAACTGCACTAGGAGAGGGGTTTCCAAGTGATGACAGACGGTCGTTCATTTGTGATCTGCCAAATTCTCCACACTCAGCTGGCTGGCTATTTAGGTAGGAGTTCCTCAGCCCTTTTGATGAGGACACTTTCACTATGCAAGCAAGGAGGGGGTCTGCCTCAGTGTATCCTTAGGAAGTCACATTTTGTGAGTTTCCAAAAATAAAACAATCTCAGCATGGTGTCGGGCCTAGGAAAAAGTCTTAGGTGTATAAATTCATTGCTTTTGGTTTGCAAGAGTTGTGCCTGGGTCTTCTACCTTGAGCCTCCAAATTAAAATAATTTTTCCTATCCTGTATCTGTTCAGGTACTTATTGTTAGGAAAGTTGGGAGCAAAGGGGCAGAAAAATGAATATAATCTAGCTGCTCACTACATTGTTGCAAGATTGAAATCCAGGCCACTGACACTTTCTTACATTATTTAGATATAAACTCCCAAGCAAATGTCAATAGGAGACACACAAATTTCACATGAAACAGAATCATTTCAAAGTTGGTTACTTTAATGCAATGTCATTGTTCAAGGTAGTATGGGTATGTTAAGTGGTTCATTTCCACCCTGAAGAAAACACTGACAGTGTCTATCTTATGTAATTTTGTCAAATTCAAACATAACTCTTTAACAGGTTTTTAAAAAACATTTTCTTTCCATATCTTAATAAGATTTGTATTTTCTGCAACATTTTTTAGAAACCTTCAAGTAGTTTGGAAACATTTGCCCATTTGCTCATTTCTCTGGGAATAGGCTTCCAGAACATTTATCCCACCTATGCAGAAAATCTACATTTTCCCAGCTGGTGGTAGAGCTGCTTGATAGAGGTGATCACAGAGAAATGAGGAGTGTGCAAGCTTTGTAAAGCACTTGTAATTCTCTTCATTAGTATGCTACAATCCACCCCAGCTTCTGCAAGGTCAGACATGCAAGACAAGTACTTGGCCAAAAAAGCAGGATTCTAACTAGTGTAAAAATAGATTTTAAATAAAATAGAATCTCTATAGGAAAGGGAATTAGGTTATGTTTTACATTCCCACTGTTGCTCTAAGATATCTGAGATATCTGGTAAGTCCAAAGAGGACTTACAGTCGGTCTGCCAAAAATTGAGAATGTCTTAAGTACATTCATTTTGCAAAGTTACAGGTAAGGTTCTTTGGGAATGCTGCAGCACATCCCACAACAATGGATGGTGATTAGCGATACAGTTGGTGTGCTAACAAGTAACTTATAAGACATTTAGGTCAAAGGGGATGAGGCCTACCCATAGGCTGGCTAAAAAAATTCTGAAATGTGATAATTTGAACTTTGGCTAATTATAAAGCAGAAAACAAACTCATCATGTAACAGTATGTCTTGTTAACCTATCCAACTTACCACTTTTGAAAGCTAAATTCCAACAGCTCTTATTGTAATTTTGCTCATTACTGCATATTACGAATTATTTGGAGTTTATGTTTTTAGAGAAAGTACACAGCCCCTCTGTTGGCCTACAACAAGCATTATATGACAGTTTTAAAGGGGGCTCTGTTAAAATTCTAATTTTTGGATTTAGAAACACCCTTTGGTTACAGCTTGAAAGCATAATTGAAAATCTGCCCAAGCTCCCTCTAGCCGCAACCTGAACATGCAGCCCAATCTTTTGTAAACATTCAAAAAATACTGATTCCAGCAAAATACACAATCAGCTAGTCAGAGGCCTCACTCTACATTTTCACATGGATGATAAATCTGACTGCTCATTCTTGCTAGATGCAAGGAAATTCATTCTGAGATTTGAGTCTTGGAGTCACTATTAAGTTTCCTCCTTATTTGAGGTTCATGGGGAGGTGTAGAATCATCAAAAACAAACAAAGTTGCCCTAGCCGGTTCAGCTCAGTAGACAGAGTGTCAGCCGGCGGACTGAAGGGTCCTGGGTTTGATTCCAGCCAAGGGCACAAGCCCGGGTTGTGGGATCATTCCCCTGTAAGGGGTGTGCAGGAGGCAACCAATCAATGATTCCCTCTCATCATTGATGTTTCTCTCTCCCTCTTCCTTCCTTTCTGGGAGAAAAAAAAAAAAGGCTTAAAAAAAGAAAAAAAAGGCAAGAAAAAATAAACAAAGTGGAAACACCATTTTTCCTACACTGGGTCTACTCAGCCTGCCCTGGATTGTTGTTTTTCCTGGCTAGCCCTGGGGCAAGAAGATATGGCTGCTGGAGACAAGCCAGTGCCTGGTTTACAGGCCCAGCCTCTTTTCATATAACATTCAACCAGTCCTTCAATTCCCTAGAGGAAGGGAGGGATGACAATGATATGAGACTAATGCTCTGGAATTTTCATAAATCCTCAGTAGCCAATGCAAACCTCTCTCTAAGGCAGCTTCTATGACCTCAGGGAGGTTTGGTGCTTTAGGACTAGGAATGTTACCCACCGACCCCGTAACTGAATGTCAAAAACACCAACTCAATAAATACAACAGAAAAATGTACAGCAGATTTGGGGCATCTATCAAGTAGGAAGGCAAAATGGTCATTAGAATGTCTGAGGTTAGTGAACTATTAGGTTGAAAAAAGCAGCCACCATTTAAAACATTCCCCTTTCCATCAGTTCTCCTAGTTGTCAACCCTCTACATTCATTACACCAAACACTAGCAAATGAAAGATCCAAACAACTGCAGCTTGATCCTCACTTGTACTTATTTCGGGCCCACCCTCACATTTAGGCCCCAGCACACCCTCGCCGTGCCAGGGAAAACAGTCTCAGGGACACCTGTTTCTGCAAAGGTCACTTGCCCCTCTTGCTGCGGCTCTTCCTGGAGGGCAGCTTCCCACTGCCCCCGGAAGAGGCGGGGCTCGAGGCTGAGGCCATGGCAATGTTGATCTGCCCCTCTTGGATTTCCTGCCGGGTCTCAGCAGGCAGGTGGTTGATCTTCTGCTGTGCCTCCAGGTAGAACATGACATCACGCAGCTGCTCCTGGATCTCGGTGATCTGCAGATCCTTCTGGTCACAGGTCTCCTTCAAAACCCTCTCCTCCTCCTTCAGCTTGTTCTGCAGGAGGACCTGATTGGCTCGCAAACACTTGTTCATTTCCTGCTCCTCTTTGAGCTCTGTGGTGAGTTTGGCTACTTTTGTGTTTAGCTGAGTGCACCTTTTACAAAACAAAGGAAGACAAAAGCACATTTTTCATTTGCTGACACAGACCTTTATCTACTGTGAGCTTGAACAGAGGAGCTATGATCTCAGAATCATTTAGGGTGGAATCCTCCCTACCTGTTCAGGGAGACTGGTTTGCTACCACTGCAACAGCTACACAAAGCAAGAATTTTGCACTACTTAACCCAAGTATAGCTTTAAGACAATTTTTCATTTTTAGGCATAGAAATTTTTCCATAGCAGAAACTATTCTGCGATTCATGGTTTATGGTAAAACTTCTACTGCTTCTCTTGTTTTGCAGTAGTGGTTAAATAGGTTTCAGAAAGGACAATGGTGATAAAGAAGTTATGAGGAAAAGTTACATTCTTGGAGAGTCAAGTGATCTGACCTCACTGCATTTATTACTCATAAGTAAAGAACCACAGATTTAAACACCATTTTTATGTATCAGAATGCCAAAGAGCTCACACACATGGGAAGAGGCACTCCTACACATGGCACTGGAGTGGGAACTGGTACAAATTCTCAGAGTTAACTTGGAGCTAACTAGAAAGTCGAAATTTCACATGGTCCTTTGATACAGCTACTCTACTTTTAGGAACTTATCCTGTAAACTAGATATACTCAGGAATGCGCTGAAAAGACACATGGAGAAAGATGCTCATCACAATGTTGTTTACAATAGTGGAAGACTTGAGACAACTTAGATGTCCATCAATGGGAACTGCCTGAAATTATTATGGGACCACCCCAGCCTGTTTGGCTCAGTGGACAGAGCCAGCCTGTGGACCAAAGGGTCCCGAGTTCAATTCCGATCAAGGGCATGTACCTTGGTAGCAGGCTCCCCACCCAGGCTCTGGTTGGGGCTTGTGCAGGAGGCAACCAATTGATGTGTTTCTCTCACATCGATGTTTCTCTCTGTCTTCCCCTTTCTTCCAACCTCCCTAAAAATAAATGGAAAAATGTCCTTGGGTGAAGATTAACAACAACAACAAAAAGTTTGCCTTAGCCAGTTTGGCTCAGTGGTTAGAGCGATGGCTTGAGGACCGAAGGGTCCCAGGTTTCATTCCGGTCAAGGGCACATGCCCAGGTTTCGGGCTCAATCCCCAGTGGGGGGTGTGCAGGAGGCAGCTGATGGATGATTCTCTCTCATCATTGATGTTTCTATCTCTCTCTCCCTCTCCCTTCCTCTCTGAAATCAATAAAAATGTATTTAAAAAATTATTATGGGACCTACACACAATGGAATACTACACAGCCATTACAAAGATCATGATAGAGCTAAAATGTGCCAGCATGGAAAAAATCTCCAGAGTATTTTACCAAATAGAATACGTAGTATTATTCTAATTGTGTAGAAAAAAAAGACTGTGTATGTGAGATGTTTATATAGGTACAGCAGATCTGTAAGAGTAAATATTCACTGGTACTGTTAAATAATGGTTACTTCCAGATATTGGGATCTAGGAAAACACCTCCGGTTTTCACTTTTTAATTCTTTAATATAGTTCAATTTATTAAGGTGGTAAAAGTATAGGAGGATTTTTAATTTGTATTTCTACTAATGTTGGGATTTTATCACAGTGGTTGTTTTTTTAAACCTTTGGTGAAGAGTTTCTGTTTGTGGTGATGAGAAATTTTGGAAACAGATGGTGGTGACAGTTGTACAACATTATGAATGTTTTTAATGCCACTGAACTGTACACTTAAAAATGGTTACAAGTTTTTTGTTATATAGATTTTTACCACACATATATAAAAAATTATTTTTAAAAATCCAACTTTTGGGGGAATGTGTGAAGGGTATACAGGAACTCTGTGCTACCTTATAACCTCTGTAAATCTACATTTACTCCACAATAAAAGGTCTATTAAAAAACTTTTAAGGAACAATTATCACCCTTACATTTTTTTACCCATTTGTCTGGAGGTAAAAATCCAGTTATTTTTGTGAATATAACATAGACCAGAAAAGTAATTTCAATCAGTAATAACCATCTTCCCATATAGCAGGGGTAGAGTGATGGTCTTGCCATGCTGTTCACGAGGTTTTTGCTCCATATTCAATATCATTGGCCTTTAATTCCTGTCTAAGGTCAGAACACATGCCATCTCCAGCTTAGACACGGTCTCTTTCCTATCATTTCTCAGCCACCATGGCTCAGAGAAGCTTCAGGCTCTGGGAACAAGGAAATTACTTTCTACAGGCAAATGTAGAAGATATTTGCACATTTCAGGAGAGAACACTGCATTCCCTACAGCATCCATCTGGCATGAAACACCGTGATTTTAATAAAAAGGAAGTCACAGTAAGTTTGCTCTACATATAGATAGACCCCTGAAAACCTGGTGATACACTTGAAAATGAGTATTTCCTTAGGAGTGAAGGAAATTATCTGTTTATGTTGCCTGTTACAATAAAATGCCTCCTTTAAAGAACAGACCAATTATACCTACTTTCTTTCCATGGACTGCTTTTCTTTTAGAAGGTCATTTAGTCTGTGCTCCAGATTATCACATTTCTCAATTGTTTCTTTAAATTTGGTCTTCATATTGTTAATCTGAAAAAGCAAACAGAGATCAGTTTCATTTCACAAAGACAAAGTTGTGTGGCCTTTGGAGCTAATTTCTCAAAAAATTTTTTTCCAATTACCTGTGTATAACTTTGACAAGCCAATTTTAGAAAAGGTGAGATAATCATTTTAAAGAACTCCAGTAATAGGAATAAAAT
This sequence comes from Myotis lucifugus, assembly GCF_000147115.1. Lineage (NCBI taxonomy): Eukaryota > Metazoa > Chordata > Mammalia > Chiroptera > Vespertilionidae > Myotis > Myotis lucifugus. Next base: position 960,636 of record NW_005871304.1, read on the forward strand.
ATTTGAGAAATTCTTTTTTTGGTTACTATTTCTCTATACCAGGATGAACAAAGGATCAGGAGCTGCTGAGGGTCAAGTGAAACTGCTCGGAAGTAAAGGAACAGTTCCAGGCAGTAGAGCAGGAGATGGTTTGTCAGAGACACTGGAACGGGGCCTCCCCTCCCATGCTCAACTTACCATCGTTCTTCTCCTCCTGAGATTACATTCCAAAAACTATTATCCAAATAATGCAAGAAACTCATCTACTCTAAGAATGATGTGATAACTGATTCTGTTTGGGGTTCCCCAACCCAACTCACTATTCAATTTCTCATGTACCATAAAGCCATATGGTACATGAATCGGTTCTTGTTTTATTGAGTTCATTTATAAAGGCAATATATATGAACTAATTCTTATTACACTGTCTTCAAAACTTATGAGAATTGAAAAATTCTGCTGTTTTATGTCAGATGGCAGCAATCCTAGCCAAGAGTCTACTGAAGTCTAGCTAGGCAGACACTAGATTCACTCAGGTGTGAAAATTTGGGAAATGCCTCAACTCTACCATTCTAAAAACATGGGAAGATTAGGTGAAAGAGGAAGTAGTGAGGCTAGGTCAGTGGTTGGCAAACTCATTAGTCAACAGAGCCAAATATCAATAGTACAATGATTGAAATTTCTTTTGAGAGCAAAATTTTTTAAACTTAAACTATATAGGTAGGTACACTGTTATTAACTTAATTAGGGTACTCCTAAGGCTTAGGAAGAGCCACACTCAAGGGGCCAAAGAGCCGCATGTGGCTCGCGAGCCACAGTTTGCCGACTACGGGGCTAGGTGAATGGTGAGGCAATAATCATAGGAACTGATAGTAACTGAGAATTTAAATCCTATGGCCCAGGCACCTGCTAGGTGTTTTGTAAGTAGTATCTCCTTATAATACACCTATGATTAGGTATGTCAACTTTTTACAGAAACAGAGGCTTTCAGAAAGGTGAGGTAATATACCCAAGGTTTACCCAGCTAAATAAAGTGTGGTGGGTCCAGGACTGGACCCCAAGTCTGGGTCCAAAGCCAAGTTCTAAACCTCTCTATAGCAAAAGAAAAGTGACCTCCGGGTGAGTTCTAAACTCAGCAGAGATCCAGGAGAAAGGGCCATTGCTTTTAACATTTCCTTTTTAAACACTTGCCATATGGCCTAATAGGTCTGTAAAAGCACTGTCCACCTTTTTAAAAAATGTATTTTTTTATTGATTTCAGAGAAGGAACAGAGAGAGAGATAGAAACATCAATGATGAGAATCACTGATCGGCTGCCTTCTGCATGCCCCTACCAGGGACTGAGCTCACAACCTGGGCATGTGCCCTTGACCAGAATCGAACCTGGGACCCTTCAGTCTGCAGGCCGATACTCTATCCACTGAGCCAAACTGGCTAGAGCTGTCTCCCTTTTTGAATAATAAGAAAAAAACTACTTTGGAGAAATTAACTTTATAGCCAACTACCATTAAGTTATAAAAGCATGCAATTAAAGGGAGATTTCTGACAGTTTTTCTATGTCATAAAAATAAAAATAGCCTTAAAATTGCTTTAATTCTAGTTTGGTATTCATTTTTCTCCTCAATATTGCTTTAACATAAAAGACCACTAAATCCTTTGACATTTTCTCCTAAACTGGCTCGTGTTAGTTTAGGGGAATTGGAAAGGACAGAAATGGAATCAAATTGTAATGTTTTGGCCCTAGTTGGTTTGGCTCAGTGGCTAGAGCGTCGGCCTGCAGACTGAAGGGTCCCACGTTCGATTCCGGCCGGGAGCACATGCCTGGGTTGTGGGCTCGATCTCCAGGAGGGGGCGTGCAGGAGGCAGCCGATCAATGATTCTCTCTCATCATTGATGTTTATCTCTCTCCCTCCTCCTTCCTCTCTGAAATCAATAAATATATATTTTTTTAAAATTGTAATGTTTTGGTCACTAAAGTGACTTAAACCGAACACATTTAAATCAAAATGAAAAATATCAAGCAACACCAAGAAGCTTTCTAATATTGCTATAGATGATGTTACAATGGGCTAAATTAATGCTTTTTAAAACATTTCTGACCATTAGCCCAAAGTAAGAAACACCCAGGAACATAAAAAGACACAACTGAAACAGGAGTTTCGGAAAACAATATTTAAATGTGATGCACTCTGATATTTTACACCTATCCTATTGTTTAATAAAAATGCCAGTTGTGGTCCACCAAACTCATTTCCCACCCACAGCTGGAGAAAAACTGTCTGAAAACATGGGTCTAGAGTTCAGAGAGAAAAGCGGCACCTGTGTTCTTCATATGTGGCCCCGTTAAAACTAAGCACCTTCAAGTGGGGATGAGCTTCATTTTCTACCACAGACTCTGCTCACATGCTAGAATAATTGTACTACCTAAGGCATTGGGGGACAGGAATAGTATTATAACTGAAGTTCACAATCCATTTCAACCTTCACCCTCCCCCTCCCCCACATTAACTTTTTATGAGGCCCATGAACAAGAGTATCTGTCAGTGAGATCCACGTCGGTTACTGTTAATCCTTGCACATGCTGGAGGTGCCAATGAGCAGAGAACTGGGCAAAAGGAGGACAGTGGCAGGAACAAAAGGCTTGAACCATCCATTACCTTATGGATAAGCAACATTTGTTATTAGAAAACAAAGCATTCTTTTCAAGCCCTTCAAGCTTTTCATTTAGGGCCTCCATATTACCACTTCCTAAATGGAAACACAAGTTTCACAGTTTTTAGCTCCCCTGTGCCTGGACTTTTCATGGGCATGTGTTAGAGAATGCAGTTAATCCTAAAGAATCTTAAAAGGCAGAGAATCCTGAACTTAGCTCTCAAGGGTCTGCATGAAGCACTTCATGGTCACGCTGGGATAGCCCGTGGAAAAACCCATTAGTGAGGGTGCTCGGGTTGCCAGCTCTCTCCTGAGTGCTGTCAGAGGTGTGTCCTTCCCCCATGTACCCAATCAAGCCCTATTCAGAACTTGAGTGCCTCTGGAAAGGCATTTCCATTACTTGGAAGGGTCGTAAAGAATTTCATCAAGAACTTTGAACTAAACATCATTTTAAAGTTGGTGTTAAGCCTTATGTTAAAAAACCCAGTTTCTCCTCATTTGTAGGCACACCCAGAAACCAGGGCCCCTGGGCCTGGCATAAAGTGAGAGCTCGGCCCTGCCTGCTAAGCTCCAGGATAATGCTACTTGGAGGTGAGCCCCAGGCCCAGCTCTGCATTCTCCATCTGAAGACCCAGTTACTGGTGGGGATTCACAAAATTATTAAGACAATCATTTTAAAACATCTCAAAGCCTTTATTTAATACTAAGGGAATTGATGGATTAAGAATACTGCCCATAGGTTCAGAAAATGGTTTCTAGCATCCTAATTATACATGAACCCTGCAGTGCTCACTGGTTTTCAACCTCCTTCTTTGGGAACCTCTGAACTCCTTGTACATGCTGGAGACAAAGGGAAAACCAAGCAGGTGGAGCTCTGGGCCCTTCATCTAGGTTTCAACCAAAACCACACCACTTTTCTCTTTTAAATATTGTAGTGAGTGGCATCTCTTTGAAAATGGCATCTTTGTTAAAATCTGAAGACACTGCCTGAGACCAGCAATTTTTAACCTTTTTCATCTCATGGCACACATAAACTAGTTACTAAAATTCTGCAGAACACCAAAAATGTATGCTTTGCAATCTGACAAAAAAAGGGGGGGGGGGGGATACATTTTGATTCATTCACACCAGGCAGCTATTGCTGTATTGGATGTTGTCATTTTTTTTATTTGCCAATCTAAGGCAGTGGTCAGCAAACTCATTAGTCAACAGAGCCAAATATCAACAGTACAACGATTGAAATTTCTTTTGAGAGCCAAATTTTTTAAACTTAAACTATATAAGTAGGTACACTGTTATTAACTTAATTAGGGTACTCCTAAGGCTTAGGAAGAGCCACACTCAAGGGGCCAAAGAGCCACATGTGGCTCGCGAGCCGCAGTTTGCCGACCAAGGATCTAGGGGAAAAGAGGTCCGTGCCCTTGACTGCATAGTCAGGTATTCTATGTTTTAAAAATTCACACTGGTGTGCCATGGAACAACCAGTTGAAAATCACTGTCCTAGACCAATAAGGAAACATGGTTACCATTGAAGTTCTAGCATTTCTGCCCAATTTTGTTCCCATCAACTTCTAGAAGTAACATCTTGTTGGCTCAGAGGCCCATGTTCAGCTCCCCAAAGCAGCTGTTCCCAAGTTCACAAACCAACTGGCTGACTCAAATTACAAACTCTCATGTATATACTTCTATTTTTTAAATAGAATAACACAAGGCACTAGAAAACTTTATTGAAATTACCAAATAAAACCCCAAGCCCAAAATTTAAAGCTTTTAAATGCAAGATTTCTATTTTCCTTTCTTTTTTTTAAGGTACATGCCAGGTATTTTATTTCTTCCTTAACTTAGTTTGGTATAGAGCTCAGTATACAATAAGATTTTAATATATTCTTTTTGATTTAGTAATCTTAGGTGAGAATACATGTCTGCTTCTCTCCCCTTCTTATACTATACCTAGTTGATTGCAATTGCCTTTTTTCTCTTCCTTTTCCTTTTTGACTAATTTCATTCTCATTGTGGTCTAGCTTGTCCCACAATAGTGCCTTCATAGGCTAAGTCTCGAATATAATGAAAATTCAGGTGTTTACCACTTCTCTCTGGAATCCTTACCTAGAGTTAGGTTACTGAGGTGAGCCAAATGATTCCAAATTGTTTTCTTTTCTTCTTTCCCCTAACTCCAGCTTTACTGCAACATAACTGACATACATAGAACAAAGGTTTCTTTTTAGAGGCAGAACAGTTCTTTACCTGTCTACCAGACTAAGAAAGATTCAAAGATTCCTTTGTCTCTGTACTCTGCCTTTTCCCAAACCAACATCAGATTGCCCATGCCACGTGGCACTTCATCAGTCACTAAACCAGAAACTTACTTCTTCTGCTGTGTCCTTCTCTATCCGAACTATCTTGTTTTCCCAGTAGATTCGCTGTGATTCCAGCTGGCTTGTTAGTAAATATGAATACTGAAAACATAAATAATAAAACATAAGTCATTGTTGTCAGTCTCTGAAATCCAATTAAAAGCTTACTTTTAATGGCCTACAGAAGAGTAAGAGTAACCATCAAATATATATTACACCTTGGTTCCACTCTACTCACTAAACCCCAATTATACTCCTGACCTCCTGGAGCTTACAATCTAGTCAGGAACAAACAGGGAAATGTGCAGTAAAAAAACATATGTTCCTGTTTAAACTGACTTTCAGAACCACATGGTGCTGGTTTTGCTCAGTGGACAGAGTGTAGGCCTACAGACTGAAAGGTCCTGGGTTCGATTATGGTCAAGGGCACATGCCTGGGTTGTGGGCTCGATCCCCAGTAGGGGGCGTGCAGGAGGCAGCCAATCAATGATTCTCTCTCATCACTGCTGTTTCTCTCTCCCATTCCCTTCCTCTCTGAAATCAATAAAAATGTATTTTAAAAAAGAACCTCATGGTTTTTAAATCAAAGGGTAACTCAAATCAGGTTATCCATCTACCCTGTACCTCCCAGCCTTGGGTTACGTGCCCCCTTTCTCAGTTCCCACAGCACTATGCCTATCAATAGCACTTATAACACTAGCACTTAATTACTGGTTTATCTGCCTGTCTTCCACAACTGGCCTCTTTGAAAGCAAGGGTTCTATCTTTATTTCTATATCCTCAGTGCCTGGCACATGCTGGATGTTAAGAAACATTTGCTGCCTGATTACATGGATGAATGAACAGTGCTGTGTAACTGCGGGGAAAGGATAGATGGCTTCTGACAGTAGGACATAGTAGGACTTCTGAAAGAAAGAGATTTGAGAGGGCTCTTAACAGACAGGAAGAGGAGATAAAGAGAGAGGTATGGTTCCAGAGAACTACTGGACCTTGATGTGAGCTGTGATGTATATGTCTCTTCAGAGATGAAGAAGTACCAATAAGGCAGGGGTGTAGGGTGTGGAGAGTTGGGGTCTATGGAAGGCTCTGGGTTATCACATTGAGAATGTGGGCCAAGGGTTGGTCAGATCACACCTGCATTTTGGAAAGACTATTCTAGGAGACTAGCAGAGATCTAACCACATTCTAGAGAAGAGACTGAAAGTGCAACAGAGGGAAAGGACAATCAGGAGAATATGCGTGTGTGTCACTAGAATGTACACTCCATGAGGGCAGGGAGTTTGTTTAATGCCACATTCCCACCACCAGGAGGACTGGCTGACAGACAGCAACCCTCAATGAATATTCATTGAATGACATACTATTATTAACTATTACGGAAGGGTTACTCATTCTAAAAACTTAATGTAAAAGATGTGAACTACTGTGATATATCAATATAATATTTTTTCAATATAATTTATTAACGGTAACAACATAAGCCTTATTTTAGGCCATTATACTGATCTATCAGACCTTAAAAGTCTGGAAATGAGCAAGTTTTTAAATGTCCATTTCCTCCCAAGGTTAAGATATTTGTTTTTAAAACAATTATTTTTTAATTTATATAAAATAGGACTTGTGTTAAACTTCTTCATTAACATTAAATGCACATGACATCAATTTTACAGTAGACGGGATTTACTGGTATGGAGAAAACACAGACTGTGCTAATTTTGTTGTTTCTTCAAATATATGAGTACCCAAAAATGGCTTTATGTATATAGGCATCAAATTCATAAAATGCCAGCCAATATATAGGGAAAAGCTCCCTGGAAAGATACTACTGAGGTTTCCTCATTCCAACCAAGTCTGCTCAATTTACAACTGTTACTATAATGCCAACAGAAAGATTCTTAACTTCCAGTTTTAGAGCAGCTACAGAGGACAACCTTAATACTGAAACTTGAGACAACTCAGAATATCACATTGAAAATAAGGCACAGTGAAACTTAGACTTTCAAGGAAGAAAACCAGAATAAAAATATTCTAATAATCATTTATAGCAGTAATAGAACTTTTTAAAAAAAGTTGACATGCAGAGTAAATGGCAAAATTAAAAATCTAAAACACCTTTCAAGTTAGAATAGTAAAAAGCTATTTAGTAATTACTAATAACTTATCTTACCTCTAACTGCAAGGCATCTATTTTCTCTTCTTGGCAAGTATCACCCTCACATTCATACTGTACTATTTTTCCATCTGTTTTACTTGCAACCAGTCGATGGACATAATTATCTAAAGAAAAGAATGAGTCAACCAAGGTATATTTCTCTCAGAATGAAAAGGGTCTCCCATACTATTTTAACTGACATTTTTGTTTTCACAGATCTAAATTGCAGTATTTCTTTAAAAGTGAGCTATCCCTAAAAATAATAAAATAATAAAATAAATAAATAAATAATAATAAAAATAAAAGTGAGCTAGCCCTAGTGGATAGAGCATCAGCCTGCGAACTGAAGGTTCCCAGGTTCGATTCTGGTCAAGGGCACATGCCCGGGTGGCGGGTTCAATCCCCAGTGGGAGGCGTGCAGGAGGCAGCTGATCAATGATTCTCTCATCCTTGATGTTTCTATCTCTCTCTCCCTCTCCCTTCCTCTCTGAAATCAATAAAAAAATATATTTTTTTTAAAAGTGAGCTAAAGCATTTGAATTTAAAAAAGAGTGAAAGGCAAGAGTGGAAATATTAAGGTGCAAATATTAATTTCTTTATAAGGTGCAACTCAAACCAGTCATAGGAAATAGTGCCCTATAGGGCTTGAGTTTGCCACAGCTGTCAGAAAGGTTTCAAGCTGTGAGAGATTCTGACAGAGAAGTTTTCATACAGAATGAACCCAAATTCGAGAATGAGAGTGGTGTTCACCTCCAGCATAGTCCCAGACTCGATGGTTGGTGAGCTGCATGGCATACGTGTGCTGGGTTTCCTCAAAGTGCTTATAAGCATGTCGACTTACATATCGTCCACATCCTATGTGGCCACATATTAAGCAAATCCAAAGGTTCTGCCAAGAAAAAGGTATGATTTTAATTATATAAAAATACATGACAGATAATCTCTTTGCTGTTAGAAGCTTCATTTTGTAGAAGTAAAAGTACTGGTACTTTGTTACAGCAATCTGAACAGAGTAAGACACCAGCCATTCTAACTTCTTCCACTGTCATCCCTGAGTCTAAGCCCCCATGATCGCTGGCCTGGACTATTCCTGCCCATCTACATTTTGTCCTCCACATTGTAACCAGAGTGAACTTTAAAAATAAATCCATCAGCCCTAACCGCTTTGGCTCAGTGGAGAGAGCGTCAGCCTGCGGACTGAAGGGTCCCAGGTTCGATTCCGGTCAAGGGCATGTACCTTGGCTGGGGGCACATCCCCAGTAGGGAGTTTGTAGAAGGCAGCTGATGGATATTTCTCTCTCATCGATGTTCCTAACTCTCTATCCCTCTCCCTTCCTCTATGTAAAAAGTCAATAAAATATATCAAAAAAATAAAATAAATAAATAAATCCATCAGATAGTTTGTCCTAGCTCTGCTATATCCAAGCATCTGGGATGATGTCATGAAATCTCTGTGGGCCTCAGTTCCCTTATCTGTAAAATAGGGATGGTAATGGCATCGATCTCATAGGCTTGTTAAATGATTGAGTGCATAGCTGTAAAGCACGTAGAGCAGTCCAAGGACATAGTCAGCGCTGTGTTTGAACTTTTCAAATACAGTAACTGAAACTCCCTTTCCTTCTCAGTACACTTAAAACTCCAGACTCCGCCAGAACCGGTTTGGCTCAGTGGATAGAGAGTCGGCCTGCGGACTCAAGGGTCCCGGGTTCGACTCCGGTCAAGGGCATGTACCTTGGTTGCAGGCACATCCCCAGTGGGGGGCGTGCAGGAGGCAGCTGATCGATGTTTCTCATAGATGTTTCTGGCTCTCTATCCCTCTCCCTTCCTCTCTGTAAAAAATCAGTAAAATATATAAAAAACAAAACAAAAACCTCCAGACTCCTTACCTTGAGTCTCTAAGGCTCTACTCTACATCAAGCATGTCAAACTTGCGGCCCACAACGAATATTTTTGCAGCCCAGCCAATATAACGGTATGGAAGAAACATTTTAATAAAAATTTCGTAACTTAATTTTTACAATATCCTGTTATACATAATTATTAATAACGAACTACAACGTTCACTAATGACTGATTACTATAATTGTGTTGCATTCATTTCCCTTACATGCCTACGTGCAGGTGCACCATTTCTCTCTACTAATACTAGCAGCGAATATTTTAGCAGCCGATGGCCACATCATTAGTCTTGTACTGTCTTGTTTGGTGTGCACAACAGGAAATATTTCGCTTTTGGAAAACAAGAAAAATAGGTTTATTTGTGTTACGCTTATTAATCTGTGCAGTTATTCAGTGTCTGGTAAGTTAATGTTCAAGAAAAAATATTTTTATTAAAATGTTCTATTATTTTATGTTAACAATTACTCATTTATTTCAGCCCTTTGTCTTCAGCATGTCTCTATCGAAATAAACCTATGTTTCTATGAAAAAATAAAATAAAATAAAAATACATGACCTGCCCGACTCATGGTAGGAAGGGGCTGACACAGAATAAGATTTAGAGTTGTTTCTATAGGAGCTTTGAATAAATATATATTTAAAATCCAAAAGTAAGGATGCTTTTTATGGGTCAATCATTTTCTTATTCTGACTTTAATGGAACTCCATGCAAATAGCAAGGAAAAATTCATAACTTATCAATAAAAGTATAGGCTTTTTCAAAGAACAAAAAATAAAACCATAAAGTATTTTGCTTAGGTGTCAAATAGTTTTTATAGTTATATTTCTTGCCTGACACTAGACAAAAAGAAAAAAAATCAGTCTCACAAAAGTATTTCAAGCCTCGCAAGGCAGAAAAAAATCCCAGACAATTAAAGCGGTGTTCATTATTCGTTCCCACCATGCATTACTTACTTCCTGAACACCACATTCAAAACACTTATTTTCTTCTACTGGCTCTGGAGTTTGACAGTACCGGCAAACAGGGCACCTATCCAAGACACCAAAAGATAATGACAGATTAAATAGAAAACAGCTGTTATACAACCCAACAGTAAAAAACTGAATTTTAAATACTCCTTCTCTAATATCTTTTATCATAACTAAAAATAACACTCAAAATATACTTCTGAGCTATTTGCAAACAAAATGAAAACAAAACAAAACCTTGATAAAGCAGAGGAAAGGGAGAAATCTTCATCTGCCTCATACCTTTTCCCACTTTCCTGTCTAAAGCTTACATAATCAAAGGATTACATAATGGGCTAGAATTAGGGACTTGAGACAAGTTATTAATTTTTTCATGTCTAGGTACCCATAAGGTATTTTTACTTTAAATAATCTACCTTATACCCACTTCAAAAAGTTTAAATTATTTAAAATGAATCCAGTCCTCTCAAGGTTGTTCCTAAGGGTTGAAACTAAACTCTAGTAAATTTCACCAAATTAAAAATAAAGTAAGTCAATGTACTTCCTGAAATACACATGACACTTTCATATATAAGGAACATCATGTGGAAGAAGATACCAGCGCTCTGTGAGTACTCAAGTTTCAATTTACAAAATGCAATAAAAACAGCAGTGAAGTCCTAGCTGGTTTGGCTCAATGAATAGAGCGTCGACCTGTGGACTGAAAGGTCCCAGGTTTGACTCTGGTCAAGGGCACGTGCCTGGGTTGCAGGCTTGATTCCCATTGTGGGGTGTACAGGAGGCAGCTGATCAATGATTCTCTCTTATTATTGATGTTTCTATCTCTCTCTCCCTCTTCCTTCCTCTCTGAAGTCAATAAAAATATATTTTAAAAAACAAACAAAAAACGACATTGAAGCCAAACTCATAGATACATAGAGTAGAAAGATGGTAACCAGGGCCCAGGGGATAGGAAAATAGGAAGATGTCAAGGGATACAAAGTTTCAGTTATGTAAGATGAGTAAGTTCGTAGAATTGGTGCACATTAATGTGACTACAGTTAATATTATACTGTGTACTTGAAATCTGCTAAGAGGGTAGATCTTGGGTGTTCTTACCACACACACACAAAAAAAAAGGAAAAAGGGAAATGGTAAAAGTATGAGTGATGGATTATGTTAACTGGCTTGGTTGTGGTGAATATTTAATATTTCACAATGTATACGTAGACTGGGTCATCAAGTCATACATCTTAAATATATAATTTGACTGTCAATTATACTTCAATAAAATTGAAAAAAGGGACACTGAAAATATCCATTAACCCTTTTCAATTATACTTAAGACAAAGTAACTGAGTTAAGTACTAGCCATTAATATTTTTGTCAGATGGGCAAAGATGATACAAAGTGAATTATTGTTGAGGCTAACTGAATTGGCACAAGAAGAGAGAATGCTCAAGAAACAACTAGTATCAGTTTGTTACCCAACTGCATAAATAAAACCAACAAAAGGAAATCAGCAGGAAGAACACAGAGTTCTTGTCACAGAAAAAGAGTCTTTGTTGCCCTAGCTGGTTTGGCTCAGTGGATAGAGCATCAGCCTGTGGACTGAAGGGTTCCAGGGTCGATTCTGGTCAAGGATACATGCCCAGGTTGTGTGCTTGATCCCCAGTAGGGGGCATGCAGGAGGCAGCCAATCAATGATTCTCTCTCATCATTGATGTTTCTATCTCTCTCCCTCCCCCTCCCACCTCCCCCTCCCAGAAATCAATAAAAATATATATAAAAAAGAAAAGTCTGTGTTCCTAAGAGAAAGCTAAAGGATCCAGTCTGTCTCTTTCTTCAGTATCAACAGAAAAGACAAAAGACAACTTGAAGAAATAACGAAATGGCAGCTGGTAAGCAGCAGGCGTCTTGTCAAAGCTAGAAACTAGCCCTCTGCCATCCCTGTGGTCTGTGTGGCAGCTGTAGTAGTGGTTGGATAAGAAAACAACAAACTAATTCTGAAATCTAAGTGTCAGAACGGCCTTTGTGAACTGTAAGTATGACCCTGAGAATGAAAAGGAAAAAGGGAGCCCAGCCTGAGTGGCTCAGTGGTTGAGCGTTGACACATGAACCAGGAGCTCACGGTTCAATTCCCAGTCAGGGCACAAGCCCAGTTTCAGGCTTGATTCCCATTAGGGGATGTGCGGAGGCAGCCAATCAATAATTCTCTCTTATCACTGATGTTTCAATCTCTCTCTCCCTCTTCCTTCTCTGAAATCAATAAAAACATATATATTTTTTAAAGCCATGCCGAAACCGGTTTGGCTCAGTGGATAGAGCGTCGGCCTGCGGACTGAAGGGTCCCGGGTTCGATTCCGGTCAAGGGCATGTACCTGGGTTGCGGGCACATCCCCAGTGGGAGATGTGTGGGAGGCAGCTGATCGATGTTTCTCTCTCATCGATGTTTCTAACTCTCTATCTCTCTCCCTTCCTCTCTGTAAAAAATCAATAAAATATATTTAAAAAAAAAAGAATATTAATAAAGTCAAATAGTTGGACTGGTTCACTTTTGGTGGTGGCTATTTTAATTCTGGGAAAGGGTAAGAGTGGGCTTTAATAGGTTGGGAGATGAGCTCGCTCCTGTACTCACGTCGTGTCGTCCCAGCGCTGCAAACACTGGCTGTGGAAGCTGTGGTTACATAACGTGGTGAGGATGCCATTCACAGACTCATCCATGCGCTCCAGACACACCGTGCACTTGGGGAGCTCGGTCAGATCCATCACAGGGAGACTGGCACCCTAGAGTGAAACACCTCACATAAGCCTCACTCTTCATCCACCAGTTCTAATTTTTTAAAACAACAGTTTTCCTATTGCCTTTTGACTCCTGGAAGGATATTCTCAACATTATTGCTCTGTGCAAATAATTTAAAATTTTTATTCAAGCAACAAATACTGATTGAGCGCCTCTGATCTTCCCAGCACTGTGCTAGGCACTGGGGATACAGAGGAGAACAAAGCAGACAAAGATCCCTGCCCTCACAGAGCTGACATTCTAGGAAGGGAGACTGCCTCCAAAACCTTAAAACAGAGAATCTAAAATGTCAACAGACTCCTAACTCTAAGTGTAAAGGTCTATTATTGTAACAGAATACAAATGAAGAAAAGCAGCAGAGTCTGGCTGGCAGGTGTGAGCGTCAACCTATGAACCAGGAAGTCACAGTTTAATTCAGGTCAGGACACATGCCCAGGTAGCCGGCTCCATCCCCAGTAGGGGGTGTGCAGGAGGCAGCCAATCAATGATTCTCTCATCATTGATGTTTCTCTCTATCCTTCTCCCTTCCTCTCTAAAATAAATAAAAACATAAAAAATAAATTAGGATGGGGATTAAGGGTTGATATTTAAAATAAAAACACTTCTTTTAGGCTCTAGGCAATGTTTCATTGATCTAGAATAGATGAACCTAATTTTCAATGATATAGATAATATCCTTTTATTTATTTTTTTACATTTTTGGACAATTTTTAAAACGGACATAAAATTCACCAAAGTATACAATTCAGTGAGTGTTTTTTGTTTTGTTTTTTCGTTATTCACAAGTTTGAGCAACCATCACCACAACCTAATTCTAGAACATTTCTATCATCTTGAAAAGAAACGTTTTCATCAGCAGTTACTCTCCTCTTACCCTGACCTCTGGCAATCATTAATCTACTTTCTGTCTCTATGGATTGGCCTATTTTGGACATTTCCGTAGATGTCTTACTGTTTATACCATTCTGATATGTATATCAAATATAAGGATTATTTATACTTACATCTTCAGATTTCAGTACTTCGGCCCTTTCCACATAGACCAGCTGGCAAACATCATCTTCTATTGAGTTGAACTGGCGGCCATTGCATGCCATATAAAAACTATCTGCATCAGCCTAGGTACACCAATGGGGAAAAGGAAAAAATTGAGAGCCTGAAAACGCGCTTTATATTCAAGATGCATAGCTTCAATTATTCTCTTCATTGTCTTTTAAAACTTATACTTGAGAGAGAGAGAAATCAACGGCCAAAAGTAACATCTACAGAAGCAGGAAGCCGGTTCATAGGCTAATCGAACTCTGCAGCTCAATATCCTACATCTCTACAATGTTTCCTGACACATGATAGTTTTACTGGAACAAGAAACAGCTACTAATGTGTAATAAGCTGACAGCTAGTATAATTTTATTATTCGACCAGCAATGGTCAATACTTCCCTTGATAGCAGTATTTTTTTCTCCTCTAGTCAGCACTTTCATAGCAGCTAAAAGCAAAACACTTATTTTTGCAAAGCTTGGAACCAAATCCTAATGGAAGACTGTTAGGGAATAGTCATTTTCAAAATATGTCAGCATCTATGTTCAAAAAAATAAAGGACATGTGGAACTGGAATGAAAAGCTAAGATCTCTTCAATAAACCAAGTAATAATGATACATGATAAGGATCCCATATGGAAATTTAAGCAACCCAGTGTGTAATACCAAAAGCAAAGCTCTTGGCTAAAATCAAGATGAATGAGCCTTTGAAATACTAAGCCTCCTTCCCTTGGAGTGATAGATAGATGGAATTAGAAGAAAAAGTCCCTTGCAAAGGCATAAGTGCATTTGTGAATATGGACACAAGTAAATCAAACCTAGACTAGCCTTAGTAGAAAGTAACAAAGAGATGATTTCAGTTTTTAAACTCAGTAATTTTTAGAGGCAGCTAGAGGCCAAGGCTTGTCTGGGTTTCACTCCCACACGGCCATTAGCCCAAACATAGGAAGTTGTGTGCTTTGGCCCTATCAATGTAGACAGGCTGCTTGTGGGGAGGAAGGGTATCTGCAAAAGGAAATGCCACATTGTTAACATCTAAGAAGAGATTCAAGTCTGTAGCAGGCAAAAATTGTCCTGCAGGTCTACCTTCATGGGGTTCTGAATCTTTAACAGCAAAAGCTTACAATAAGCTTTTCACAGCTTTAAATGTCATTCTAATGATGTAATCAAGTGTGGATTCTTATTTATGCTTTCTTAATATGAGCAAGGGAGCTAAACAGCTGAGAAAGGACAACCAATTCTGAACAGTTATATTTAGGTGGGGGGTAGGGAGGTTTTCTTTCAGGAAACAACCTAGTGCACTGACTACAATTCATTTTAACGTCAAAATGTTAAAATGTTCTTGGATAATACATTTTCTTTAATACTAAGAAGAGGCAATCTAATGGCTTCCCCCATTCTTTAAGAGTAATGACTTCTTCCTGAAATGTTTACAGATGAGGAAGCAGTACAGTGAGCAAATGGATTCATGTTCTGAGGAAAGTGACGGGCTGGGAATGAGGGCCACTGGTCAGCTCTTCAGGGTCCCAAGCACCAGGAGCTGCACCAGCTGAATGAGGAAAGGAAGACCCCTCTTTGGGCCTCCAGCTCTGTAAATGCTCACTAAGCGACTATGCCTCCTCAGAGGAAGGAACAAGGTTTGTGTGACACAGGGCATGTGATGAATTCTATTCAGCACCAGATAAATGAATCCTTTCTGGAGGGAGTTGTTTATACCGAAGAAATGTATTTTTTGAACACACTGATCTCTTCTTTAAAATCTTGGTATTGGAAATGTAGCTTCACTTTTTCAAATATTTACTGAGTACCTAGCATATGTCAGGCACTGTGCTATGTACTAGGACAAGAGTAGAAAACAAAATACACATGGTTCCCACTTCAACCCACCACTGAAGTGCACAAAAGCATGAAGCTAACTGCAAAATTCGCAAAATAAACAACTCTTTTATTTAAAATGTTTGCACTGTATAGAGCCGAAAATTTAAAGAAACCAGCTTTTGTTTTTTCCCTAGTCTTTGTTCCTACTGTTCCTGTCTCAGGATAAATTTGAGAAAAAGAAAAATCCATCATGATCAAGGTTCCTTTATTATCATGATGGTCACTATAGTATTGAGAACGTATTTTTACTTCTCAAAAGAGGGGTCTTGCTGGGCCACGGTTGCTCAGTGGTTAAGTGTAGACCCATGAACCACGAAGTCACGGTTGGATTCCCCATCAGGGCACCTGCCCGGGTTGTGGGCTTGATCCCCAGTCGGAAGGCAGACGATCAATGATTTTCATCACTGATGTTTCTATCTCTCTCTCCCTTTCCCTTCCTCTCTGAATTCAATAAAATATACTTAAAAAAAAGAGGGGTCTTCAAGGTTGCCCTAAGCATGCAAGTGAAAACGAGCCAACATACACTATCCTCTCAAAAGTTTTGTTCCCAAGAAATATGAAATTGAACCTCCTGCTTTCCTGTGTCCTGATGAATTACAAATTCTTTAACTAAAGACTAAATTTCCTAAAGGTCACAGTCAACTTTGTGAGCCCATCCTATATAATAAAAGGCTAATATGCAAACAGACCAAACGGCAGAATGACTGGTCGCTATGAAGTGCACTGACTCACAGGGGGCAGATGCTCAACGCAGGAGCTGCCTCCTGGTGGTGAGTGCACCAGAAGCCGGGCTCGTGGCTGGTGAGCACAGTGGCGGTGGCAGGAGCCTCTCCCGTCTCCATGGCAGGGTTAGGGATGTCTGACTGCAGCCTAAGCCATCAGTCAGATATCCCCCAAGGGCTCCTGGAGTGCGAGAGGGCACAGGCCAGGCTGAGGGACACCCCCCCGCGAAGTGCACAAATTTTGTGCAACAGGTCTCTAGTCTCTTTATAATACCTCCAGCATAAAGCCGAGGCCAAAAGAAATTCATGAGGTTATAAAAGATATAGAGAAGGTCCATTATTTTTTTCTTTTTAATTATTTTTTATTGATTTCAGAGAGGAAAGAAGAGGGAGAGAGAGATAGAAACATCAATGATGAGACAGAATCATAGATTGGCTGCCTCCTGCACGCTCCCCACTGGGGATTGAGCCCACAACCCAGGCATGTGCCCTTGACCAGAATCGAACCCGGGACCCTTCAGTCCACAGGCCAATACTCTATCCACTGAGCCAAACTGGCTAGGGCGGTCCATTATTTCTTAATAAAAATTCTCTGGTGAGAAAAAGGAGTAAGAATATAGCCCGGCCGGTGTGGTTTAGTGGTTGAGTGTGGACCTATGAACCAGGAGGTCATGGTTCAATTCCTGATCAGGGCACATGCCCGGGTCACAGACTCAATCCTCAATGGGGGCATGCAGGAGGCAGCCAATCGATGATTCTCATCATTGATGTTTCTATCTCTCTTTTTCTCTTCCTTCCTCTCTGAAATCAATAAAAACATATTTTTTAAAAAATATTTTTTTTTTTATTTTTTACAGAGAGGAAGGGAGAGGGATAGAGAGTTAGAAACAGCGATGAGAGAGAAACATCAATCAGCTGTCTCCTGCAAACTCCCCACTGAGGATGTGCCCGCAACCAAGGTACATGCCGTTGACCAGAATCGAACTGGGGACCCTCGAGTCTGCAGGCCCATGCTCTATCCACTGAGCCAAACCGGTTAGGGCAAAACATATTTAAAAAAAAAAAAATATATATATATAGATAGATAGATAGATAGATAGTTAGCTGCCCAGGCTATGGAGTCAGGCTGCCTGGGCTTCAATTCCCAACTCTGACAACTATTAGCTGTGTAGCTTTGGGCAAGGGACTTATTCACCCTTGTTCCCACAATTACATAAATAACATAACAACATCTACTTCATGGCATTATTGAGAGGACTCAAGGAGCATGAAAAGCACTTAGCACAGGCCTGGCATCTATCTAAGCAAGTGTTCAACATGTGGTAACTATTGAGTCTATTATTTTCATTAGGGCCCAATATTAATTTAATAACATCAAGTCTTATACTAGGAGGGTGTTTGTAGGCCTTAGAAAGTCCCTGATAGGATGAGCCTCTGACCCTAAGATCCAGCATTAACGATAATACAACTCATGACACCAAAGTCAAGGGTTCCGTCCCCATGGGGAAGAGCATGCAGTAAGCTGTTTCAAAGTTTTAGAAAACATTCATCAACTTGAGCAACCTGCACTTGATCAAAAGACAGAGGTAGAGAGCCAGTGCGTGAGTACAAAGAAAACGTATTAACAGTAATAGCAAATTCCCACAGCATTATCTGCACACTATGAAGCACTTGTTACAGGAAAATTGGTGGGTTTATTAGACTTCAGACAAACAAATCTAGTATGTTCTTAAACATTTTCTCCAATCTGTTTCTGTGATTTTTCCTTTTTCTGATCGGCTTTGTTAAGTAGAAGCAGTAACTAAATTACTGCCATTACACAATTTCTTGCAGGCAGTGACTGTCTCCCCTTTCCCACACTTTCATACCACTCCTTATGGTAAGAGGGGTACACCCTAGGGCAGTGATAGCAAACCTATGACATGCGAACTCATTTTTTTGGTTGATTTTCTTTGTTAAATGGCATTTAAATATAAAAATAAATATCAAAAATATAAGTCTTTGTTTTACTATGGTTGCAAATATCAAAAAATTTCTATATGTGACACGGCACCAGAGTTAAGTTAGGGTTTTTCAAAATGCTGACACGCCGAGCTCAAAAGGTTTGCCATCACTGCCCTAGGGATTAAAAGTGAGGGGTCAGTCCTCAGCTCAGTCACTTACATCTAGCTATGTAACCCTGGGCAAATTCCCAACCTCTCTCAGCTGCTAATTTCCTCATTTTGTAAAACAAAGATAACAACAGTACTTACTACCTCACAGGGTTTTAGTGAGGATGAAATGAGATAACTCACATTAAGCATTTAGCACTGTGAATGGTACAGAACAAGTAGTTTATATTATCTTTACCAGGTTTAAAAGGTTTAACATACCACTTGCCCATTTATTGCAAAACCCTTCAGTGACCTCGGGTCTCTTGACAATGAAAGCAGTTGTTTAAGTGCTTTTCCATTCTCAACTTGTAGGACAGTTGAAACATTTCTTTTGAATGTCTCGTTCAATGATAGGGTGCTTTGGAAGGTTAAAGATAACAATTGTGCACCCTCTTGTACACAGAACTCCATTCTAAGTGTTCTCTTTCTGTGGGCCATGGAACATATAACTCACTTCTCTTAACTTCCTTCCCATGAACAATGAATGGCTGCTACTGCTGTCAACATTGGATTTTCTATAACGAAGAAGGAAATGCCTAGTGGATCTTGTGTCATGGGCTCCTTTTCACCCACCAATCTCAGTGACCAGTCAGAGACAAAGGCAAATGACCCTACAGGAACACCCATCTTTGCCAATCTGCAAATGAGGTGAGACTGAAGTAATTTTTGACAAAGCCGCATTTCAAAACTAATGAAGAGACAAATATAAGAGGCTATTAAAAAAACCACACAGATTGAAACCTACAGATAAGGTAGCTCTTTAATAACCTGTATAACACCTAAAGCTTACCTCATTTTTATATGCATAAAGAAATATGCATACTCCCAAGAATATCTTTCTAACATCTTTAGAACTGAGACAGGTAAAGTATGAGTTATAATGCACAAGTGCTTTTAAAAACTGAAAATATCACCACTCTTTCAGTGTTTGTTTCTCTATTCTCTATTTCCAATCAGAATTCTAGAGCATCTTTAATACGTCAAGGAATGTCACAAAAATCCCTCGTCACTAAAATTTTAAAAAAGAGAGAGAGAGATCTTATTTTCTAAAATGTGCCAAAGAAGGTCTTTTAAAAAGAGCATGAAAGAAGCAGGGGCAAAAGTGTTATAATGGCAAATTAATAATTGCTGTCAACTTTTAAAAGTTTGGAAACTATTGTTCTACTGAAATAGTTACTATTGGATAAAAAAAAAAAAAACAAAAAACCCTAGATTTCATACCAAATCTGATTTATAACAAAGTATGGGTATGAATTAGAAAATTCAGTGTCTGCTAATTAATTTAGAAGTAATTCTAGAATTACAATACCCTAGAAGATAAGTTATGAATCTTAAGTGCAAAATGCTGTAAACCACACACAGCTAGTATTATACAATTTCAAAAACACAGTTTCTGTGGCAAAGAGATTTTTAATATCTTAACTTTTACCTGTGCACTAAACTTTATCAGCACCATATATTGATTTGGAGTAGAGTCTCTGATGATTTTCATTTGTTCAATTACTTCATTAAATGGGGCGACAAACTTCATAAGGTCATGACTGGTCATTGTAGCAGGGACTGTGAGAATACACAGCATGGCACTGCGCCTCACATCTTCTTTTAAGGAGGTCATCTTACTAATAAGACAATAATTAGACTGTCTTGAATAGACGTATAGTTAGTTCACACAACACTAATTAGACAACTTTTACGTCCAATAGGAAAAATAAAACATGTAATACTTCACATATCAATTAAACAGTTTATTATTTTATTTGAAAATCCATACTACATAGGTAAATGCAGAATTCCTTAAATATATCTGCCATGGAGTTTAAGGTAAGCTTCGTAATGTTCTACATTATACACACCAGTGAAATTTTTAATCTTTAGTTAAAAGCTTGTTATGGTTACAAATCTGCATTCGGCAAATTTGCAGTTTGTTGTTTTATTTTCGTTAGTTGTTCTTGTTTAGTTTTTTAAATAATAATCTCTCACCCAGCTGGCATGGCTCAGTGATTGAGCGTTGACCTATGAACCAGGAGGTTACGGGTTCTCCCAGTTAGGGCACCTGCCCTGGTTGCGGGCTCGATCCCCAGAGTGAGGCATGCAGGGGGCAACCAATCAATGATGCTCTCTCATCATATCTCTCTCCTTCCTCCTTTCTCTCTGAAATAAATAAAAATATATATTAAAAAATCTCTCATTGTGTAACTTGGAAGCACAATGCTAACTCTGGACTTCTCTTAAGGGTCTAGAAGATAAAAGAGCTCTAAATATAAGAAAGAGAATTCTGAACCATGAAGATGTGACTCTGAAGATTACAGAAAGTGTTGCTGGGTTGTACTAGCTGGAATGGGGGTGGGGAGGATTCTCCCTAGCCTTTCTGAAATGGTGCAAACTCACTTCAACAGCTGTGATTCCACATGGCTACCTGAATATTCTGAGTATTCACTATTTCCCTGTAGGAACTTAGCATCCGAGTTAGGATAAGGACAGCCTTTAAAGAAATCAATTACTAATTATCCCAGGAGTTGATGGCCCAGCTCATAGATTTAGGCAAACGCTTCCTTTCTGTTGGCCTCCTGCAAGCCTAATGCTTGGACCACAGAAAAGGGTAAAAAGAGGTGATGAAATTGCTACCCATTACCTGATTTCTTAGTTTCTTTCATAAAGATTTGGTGGGGATATGAGACTACTGTGATGTTATGGATCATTTGTAATTTTCCTTTGCTATCTTCTTTCCTTTCCCTTTACCAATCATCTTGCATGCCTACCTTCTCAGGAAATATTTTCCTAGGAAGGCTATTTACACGTTTCTTTTATAAGGAGAAGCTCTGACCCAATCTACAAGATCAACCAAATTAAAACATTTAAGAATTCTCTAACACACAATATATGAAAGTACTATGTTTTTGAAGCTTAAAATACACACTTCCCTTCAGGGTAAAAGATTTTTCTCCTCCCTAAAGCAAAAAATAGACCAACTCAAAAGGAAAAAGGTTTTTCTTACTTTGTCTTATATAGATGCATAATACCATGAACTATTTCAACTGATGGATTTCCACTGAAGAATGAAATCTGGTCTGGAAGCTGTTTGGATGGAGAATCGGGAGCAGTATTTACACTTTCTTTACTTTGATCTTTACTTTTCTGTGCAGTGGGGGATGCTTCTGAAGACTTTCTTTCTTCCATTGAAGCTTTCAGGTCATCTTTCACAAATCAAAAATTAGCAGATTATAAAATGATAGGAAATATGCTGCAGGATTCTACTTAGATTAAAATTTTGAGTCAGAATAATGAACTCTGACAGAGAAATTGTCATGTATTAAGAACTACATTCACAGAACAGCCATGTTTTGGGGGCATCTCAACTTGAAAGTGCTCTTTCCTCCATAAAAATCCCATTATCGCCCTCAAGGTGACTCTTACATCTATCTATCTATAATAATAAAAGGGTAATATGCTAATTAGACCGGATGTCCTTCCTGATGAAGCCGGGGCCGGAGGGAAGCAGCCCGGGTCCTGGGTGCCTGCTGGTGGCAAGAGGAGGGAAGATCAGGTCCCAGGTGCCAGAGGGAAGCCGGTGCCAGCAGCCGGGGAAGGAAGGCCTACTCTTGGACAAATTTTTGTGCATCGGACCTCTAGTATATATATAAAAGCCCAATATGCTAAGTGTCCGCCTGTTCGGTCAACCACTCGACCAGTCTCTATGATGCGCACTGACCACCAGGGGGCAGATGCTGACCAGGTTAGCTTGCTGCTGGGGTCCAGCCTGTCCCTGATCAGAACTGGGCGAGAGGGGCCAGACACGCCCTGGAGCCCTCCCACAGTCCCTCCCCAGCCTCTAAAATATTTCTCCTAATTAATTTCCTTTCGATGTGCATGAATTCGTGTACTGGGCCTCTAGTTTGTTGATATCATAATAAAACCAGGTGCCTTACATCATGCACTTTTAAATAGGACAAACATTCAGAGCTATTAAGTTTGAAAACCAACCCTACCAGTTGTAACCACCTCCATGCTGGAGATGTAGTATACACCCACTCATCCACTCCCCTGGCTGGAGTGAGCTGGCAGAGCAGGGAGAGACACAACATGCTTATTTGGATTCATTCATGATCTGCCACTGACCTAGGTGGTAAGTAGCTCTCCTCACCGAATAGAGTTGTCGACCCAGATTGTTAGGATTAATTTAGAAGAAATATTTGGGGAAGTTGAAATGTGCCTTGGCAATCTCATGTAAGGCACACAGTCAGTGAAAGATAAAAGTATGCTAAAAAGCATGGGCTCACTGACCAACATGTGTAAACAGGCAACCAGAGATTTACGTGACAAAGGAGTCTAGGGTTTTAGAAAGCATACCTGGGTTGGACTTCATGGTCTCAATGATCACGTCTGTCATTTCTCGACGGCCAAGATGCTGATGTATGATTGCTGCTTTCTCCCCTGGTGACTTCCCTTCTAAACAGGCTACAGCTGAAGCTAGTGTCTTCTCTTTGATCTCCTCATCGGACATTTCCCCGGCTACAGAACACATGAATGATTAATACCTGATAATAAAACAGGCTCTTTTCCACTCTTAATGTATCCACCGATAGGTTTCCCTTTTCTCTGCTGCTTTCCTGACGACGCCGTTGCAGTGTCCATCTCACTCACTTCTGGGGCTCCTGCAGTGCCCAGCAGACAGTCAGTCAACACCCAGTGCAATCAATTCAGAAACGCTGGGCTGTTCTAGGGAAATTATTCACTTCTAAAGAATTTAACGAGAGCAACCCCTTCAAGGAGGTTTGACAGTGATTATGCCCAGATGAACCAACCTTTTTGTAATACCTAGTAAAGCACAATTGTGTGCTGAACCCAAAATAAAGTACCAAATCATTATCATTAATAAAGAAAACTTACAAAAATTTTTAGGGGTAGCCTTCTTCAACACCCTGTATTGGAGCCATCTCCTGCCAATCTGTGATCACTGTCTTCAGTCAACGGAAAAGGAGTTTGGAGACGTCACTGAAATATCCTTACTATCAGGCCCATCAGGGCAGAGACCAGGCCTGTTGTGTCCACCGCTCACCCTACAGCACCTAGCACACATTTGAAGATTCCCTGAATAAACGACTACATGCATCAATGACTGAGCCATGCAGAAGGGACCATGTGGCTAGTGCAGGTTTGGTGGACTTTCAGAACCCAGAGATCATTTTTAACCTTTAAAGATGGCTCCTCGCCCATAAAATAATACTCAATCTTTAAGTTGCAGCTCCAACATTCACATACTCAGGGAAGTCTCCCACTGATGCCACCCCTACCTGCCTCGGCCCCCCCCACCCCCCGCCCCAAACCAAACGGCGCCTCCTGCAATAGATTTCCAGACTGTTTCTTCTCCGCCTTCATAGTTGTGGTTCTCTATTTATTCTGTAATTAATTCACCCGTTTCCCCCGGGAACTATTGGTTCCATTACGGAGGGACCACGTCTGATTCTGCACACAAACTACAGCTCAGGAGACAGGGTGCGTTCGGTAAGCGTTTCGGGGTGGATGTTACTGTTAGGCAATGGTCTGAGGTCCAAGGAACGGCCACGGCCGCTCTCACAGCCTCGGGGGGTCCTGGGGCCGGTGAGGAAGGGCTCCGGGTCTCCGAGGTAGAACCCCAGTCTCCCGGATAAATCGCGGGCAAGTCACTTAATCACTGGGTTTTCCTTTCCCAGTCTGTGAACAGGGGCATCCGCCACTCTAACCGAACAGGGTTGTTACGACAAAATGCATACAGTCCGGTTGTGGGCCACAGGAAATGCACCAACGTTAATTACAGGGACTGCCAGTGTTACAAGGCGCCTCAATGAATAGTTTTTTCCAAAGAGGAACGATTTAATTAAACCAGGGACCGTCCGCGTCGCTGGGAATCCAGTCCCCGCCTTCACAAAGCCTAGAGGAAAGCGACTCATAAACTCGACTGTAACCGAGGGCGGGGCAGCGACGCGCCAGGTGTAAACAGAGTTCCCGTGGGCGGCGGCAGGAGGGAGGGTCGGGCAGGGCCTCCCCCCGGAGCCGCCTGGGAAGGCCCCCCACCCCTCAGCTTCTTCCTGAGGCAACAGCCCTCCCCGGGGCCCTCCCCAGGCCCGCACTTGGGGAGGACAAGTCCCCCCGGGGCCCAGGCGCCGGCGACGCGGGGGGCGGCGAGGCCGCGGCACTCACCCGCGGCGCTGAAGCCGAAGCCGGCGGGGACGGGCGAGTGTTCCGCGAGCTCCAGTCGGATGACAACCAGTGACACACTCATAGGGCAGGCGCTGGCCGGCGCGGGCCCCGGCGGGCTCAGGAGAGGCTGGGGGTCGAGCCGAGAGGCCGGGCGGCCCGAGGCAGGCAGCGCCGCCACCACCTCAGCGCCGCTGCCGCCGCCTCAGCGCAGCAGCTCCTCACACCACCCCCCGAGCCGCCACCACCGCCACTTCCGCCTCCCGGCCGCCGTCGCTGACCCGCAGGGTTACGCATGCGCGGGCCGGCGCGCGCCCCGATTGGCTGGGGTGGCAGCCGCGTGACCGGCGTGGCAGCTCGGAGCCGGAGCCCCCGGGACCGGATCTCGCTGAGGTTGGGAAGGGGGCACGGCGTGGGCACGGCGGGCACTCCCTCCCCCCACACGGGGCCGATGGGCGGGTTGGCGCCCAGGCCCACGTTCACCTACCCGACAGGCCTGGCCTTCAGCCCCCCTCAGCTGATGGCGCGCGGGCTCCCGCTCCGCGAGGTCCCCGAAGCGTCCGAGGACCCGCGGTCTGCGGAGAGCTCTTGCCCCTTCCTGCCCTGTTTGACCGCTAGCTCTAGCTTGAGGCAGGGTGGCTTTGTGTCGGCCGCACTTTCCGGACGGGTCCTGAGACTCAGGGGAGTCCAGCTCTCTGAGGGCCCGGGGGAGGAGCAGGGACTCGATCGCAGGGACGCCGGCCCTGTCCGGGGTAAGGCTGGCTGCGGATCTGGGTCCTGCTCCCCACCCCGTCACTTCACAAACGTTTGCGGAGAGCCGCGGGCACTGCTGGCATGGCGGGGATACATCCGTGAATAAGACAGACACCCAGCTCCTTTTCGAATGCAGTCGCCCTTGACCACTAGTTGTGTGACCTTGATCTAGGTTTTGCGTAAGATTGGAATAATACCCTCATTCAGCTGTGAAGGTTCAGCTGTGAAGGTGAAGTGAACAGAGCCTGTGGCTCTGTGTCCATCCGTTTTTCTGAGATTCAGCCTTCTTTCCAGTATGCCTGCAGCACATGGATAGATACTGAGAGCCACAATCGATGCGTATGGTGCATACATGACCAGATGCTATTCTGAGTATGCTATCATGTCTAGACATATCACAGCCCGTCCTGGACATAGGAAGGTAGATCGAGGACATACACCTTGTGACTGTGCCCTATGGAATGTGCTTCAGTATACACTGCTTACGTTAGGGTTTCCCAGCCTCTGCACTGTTGACATTTTGGGTTCTGATCATTCTCCTAGGTGTGCGTGTTTCTTATGCTTTATGAAGTGTTTAGCAGCACCCCTGGCCTGACCCCTGAGGTACTGGTGGCACTCCCCAAGTGGTGGCAAACAGAATGTCTCCAGACATTGCCAAAGGTCCCCTTGGGGCCAAAATTACTCCCTGTTAAGAATCACTGGCTTATGAGAAAGTACATGTGCCATTTGCACATAGTATGTGCATATAACATGAGACCTTGTGAACATTTTATAGTATTTTACAGTAGTGGATAACATTTTTTTTTAAATATATTTTTATTGATTTCAGAGAGGAAGGAAGAGGGAGAGAGAGAGATAGAAACATCCATGATGAGAGAGAATCATTGATCAGCTGCCTCCCGCAAGTCCCCCACTGGGGATCAAACCCACAACCTGGGCATGTGCCCTTGACCGGAATCAAACCTGGGACCCTTCATTTCGCAGGCCGACGCTCTATCCACTGAGCCAAACCGGCCAGGGCAGTAGTAGATAACATTTAACAGTGTGCCAGGTCCTAACTTGAGTGCTTTACATACTTTACCTCATGTAACAATGACTTTATGAGACAGGTACTATAATTATTCCCATTTTACAGAGGAGTAACCGAAGGCTCAGAGAGAGAGAGAAACTTGCTCAGGATCTCACTTAGTAAGTGGAGGAGCTAGAATTTAAACCAGGCAATGTGAAGGCAGTGAGAGTGAGGAGAG
Organism: Myotis lucifugus; assembly: GCF_000147115.1. Classification (NCBI taxonomy): domain Eukaryota; kingdom Metazoa; phylum Chordata; class Mammalia; order Chiroptera; family Vespertilionidae; genus Myotis; species Myotis lucifugus. The sequence continues at coordinate 987,388 of NW_005871304.1, forward strand.
AGAAAAAAAGTAACATAGTCCACCTGGAAAAAGAAAGAAGAGCCCCTCCCGAGGGGAGAGCTGAGGCTGCCGTGTACAAGGGAATGGGAGTTCACCAGGCCAACAGCAGGGAGAGGCAGTTCAGTCGGTGGACATGGCAGGTACCATAGCCTAGAAATACAAGAAATCACAGCATTTTCCTTCGCCGAAGAAAGTATTGGGAAGTGACCAGAACAGAACTGTCCTCTCTAAATGGAAAGAAGAAGCAAGCTAGTCATGGGAGCATTGCCCATCATCCATTAGTGGGAGTATGTGGAGGACAGTGTCCTCTGAGGATGAAAGTCAGTCCTTCAGGCCCCAGAGGCACTTTTCATCTCTGTTAAGCCCTCACACAGAAGCTGTTGATGTTTTGGAGCCTATAAATAAATTTCTCCTTCTGTTATAAACTTTGGCCTTGGCATAGAAACAGAAGTAAAACTGAAAACACAAATCAACCTCTAAATTTTTCATTTCAAAATTCACTTCCCAATTCAACAAATTTCTAATTACATGAAAAACACAGTATATAAACTTGAAGAGTTACTCCTTAAGAATCTCTCCTTTAGATTCTTAGTTTATTGAATCCTTATGGTGGCCCTAAAGTGACTTATAAACTTGTAGGCTGTCATACCAATCTGTTTTGCTGTAACTTGAGTTTCAGTAAGCTTTTTTTAAACTGTAGAAATCACATAAAAAGCTTAAAGAGCCCTGACCGGTTTGGCTCAGTGGATAGAGTGTCGTCCTGCGGACTGAAAGGTACCAGGTTCGATTCTGGCCAAGGGCATGTACCTTGGTTGCGGGCACATCCCCAGTAGGAGGTGTGCAGGAGGCAGCTGATCGATGTTTCTCTCTCATCGATGTTTCTAACTCTCTATCCCTCTCTCTTCTTCTCTGTGAAAAATCAATAAAATATATATATATATAAAACTTAGAGTTTCATGAGGGCCCTAGCCAGATTGGCTCAGTGGATAGAACGTCGACCTGCAAACTGAAGGGTCCAAGGTTCGATTCCGGCCAAGGGCACATGTCTGGGTTGTGGGCTCGATCCCCAGTAGGGGGCGTGCAAGAGGCAGCTGATCAATGATTCTCTCTCATTGTTGATGTTTCTCTCTCCTTCTCCCTTCCTTTCTGAAATCAATAAATATATTTTTTTAAAAAGCAAAAAAAAAAGTTTCATGAGGAATGACTACAAGTTGAATTTGCTTTAATTATTTTGTTTTCCCCCAGCTTTTTATATCAGACTTATAGAAAAGTTTAAAGAATAGTATAAGATCTCTCAAATCAAATGTGGCAAAATGTTAATAATCAATCTAGGTGAAAGGTATATGATGAAATATATATATATATATATATATATATATATATATATATATATCTACATGTATGTATCTACATGTGTGTGTTATATGTATATGTTTGTTCTTTTCTGAAACTTTTGAAAATCAGTTTAGGAAAGAGGCAATGTTAGGAGGCCATTGCAGTCATCTGCAGGAAGGGTGATGGTGTGATGGTGGCCTCATTAGTGCTAGGAGGAGCTGAGTACAGGGCATCTTAGGAGTATACAGGAGAGACTCATCTATCTTTTCTGGTAGCCAGAAGAGGTTTCAGGAAGGAAGTGACAGAGAAACTGACCTAAAGGACAGTTTGGAAATAGCCAGGTAACAAGTAGAAGGGAGCATCACAGGCCAAGGAAACATATGAAAGGCCTGGTAGCAGGAGGAGAACGTTGGTTGAGAGCTGCACATAGATGTGTGTGTCTAGATCATCCAGGTTAATATTGTGGACGAAAGGGGCCACATGCTAACCTGACAAGCTCAGGGAAGGCCCGCCTGGTGGTCTTGCAAACTCAGAGACCTAAAGTAACCACAAAGGATGGTCTGAAATTAAACTTGAACTAAAAGCAGTGATGGTGGGTAGTTACATCCTAGGCTGGTACCTTCACTGACAAGGTCAACCTTTACCTTAACTGAGCCTATCTATCTTTTTGCACCTATGATAACATATCCTTGAAATGTCTGGGTAACTTGTAACTTCCCTTTCTCTGGACCCCTTGGGGCACAACCTAATATGCTGGGCGCCAGAACAGATACCACAAATTCCTTCATTATCATGTTAATTGTTCCTATACCCACCTAAGTATGTGTCCATCATTTTACTTTTTATCCAATCCCAGGGTTTTCCGCGCTTTGCTTTCTCCTGCCTCTCTAGTCTATCACCAGGGGATTTCATGTAACCAACCTACATCCCTTTCCTTTGATTGCAATGTATAAATACAGATGTAACCCGCCATTCTCCGGAGCATTATCTCTATTCATTGAGGTTCTGCTTCCCGGCATATGTCGACAGTTTGGCTCAAACTCACAAAAATTCTTTACAGGTTTCAATGTTTTTTTCTGTTAACAATATGTAAAAAATGGGGGAGGCAGATCTTAAAGGGCCTTTTAAGTCAGGTTAAGGAAGTGTGTCTTGAGGGCAATGGAGAGCCATTGAAGTTTTTAAATGGGGTTAGCATGTGATCGAATTTGCACTTTTGCAAGATTACTCTGGCTAAGGAGTGAAGAAAGAATGGAGATTTGGAAAGAGGCAAGGAGACCACTTAAGAGGCTGTTGCAATGATCTGTGGGCAAGAGAATGGCAGTGGAGAGAGGGCGTGGGATTTTCAGGAGGAACTGACAGCACAGAACAACGAGTTGAGGTGGCTGGTGAAGGACTAAGGGAAGTCAGGTGCGCACTCCAGTTTTCTAGACGGGCAGCTTGGTGAATGGTGGAGCCCTTCACTGAGCTAAGGAACCCACCAAAAGGAGGTGGGAGGGCGGAGGTAGAGCTCAATTCTGGTTGTGGTTTGGAGTGTTTGTTGGAGATCAGTGATGTCCAGGTGGCACCCCTGTGCTCCAGGATGGAGGTCTGGATGGAGGCAGTGAAGGCAAACTGTGCCCTGTGCCTTCTCACACAGCTTTGGCCTCAACATGTGCATAAGGCGGCTTTTCCGGTCCTCACATCTCCACTGGGCTTGGAGGGCAGCCTTCCTGAAACACAGCCGGTGTGGGCACCAGGGACCCTGGCGATGGACACATTCCGGAGGCGGCCCCTACAGAGCGGTCATTTTTGACATGGGTGGAGTTCTCATTCCTTCTCCAGGGAAAGTGGCTGCAGGTGAGCTCTTTGTTCTATTTCACTTTTGGAGACTGGGGTGGGGGTGGGATGGGAGTGGGGTGGGGGATGGAGGGTGGTAAGGAGAGGCAGAGAGGAACATTGGTCTGCAGTGTGTCCCGGTGGGTAATATTCTGGCTCTTGAGTCAAATTCTAAGCACCACTTAGTGGTTGATTATGTTGAGCAAATTAATCTACTTCTCCGAGTCTTAGTTTCATCATTGACTTAGGTCTAATACAGCGGTTCTCAACCTGTGGGTCGCGACCGCTTTGGAGGTCGAACGACCCTTTCACAGGGGTCGCCTAAGACCATCCTGCATATCAGATATATTCATAACAGTAGCAACATGACAGTTATGAAGTAGGAACGAAAATAATTTTATGGTTGGGTCACAACATGAGGAACTGTATTTAAAGGCTAGAAGGTTGAGAACCACTGGTCTAATATGAGTGCCTACCTCTTTGGGGTTTGGAAAGCAGAGTGTTCAGTTCACCTAAAATTCTCAATAAGTGACGAGCTGCCGTTGTTATTGGTAGGATTTAACTAGTATCTTCCCCTGTGAACTGTGCTGCTTCTGAAATCTTGAACTCTGAAAGCCCCTCCCTTGATCCCAGCCTTCCCTCTTCCACCAACTTCCTCTAAACCTTCCAGAGCAAACCTCTAGTCTCTGATCCTTTCTTTGTCAGGCCCCTCCTGGTTTTACATTTTTTCCTACTTAGTTCAACTCACTTAAGTTTGACTAGTTTTAGCTCTAACAAAACAGTGATTGAAACAAGATAGAGGTTTATTTCTTTGGCAGGAAAGCCAAGGTATGTGGTCTGGGGCTGGCATGTTGCTCTGTGATACCAGGGACTCAGGCTCTCTATTGTGCTGCTCTGCTGTGAGTTCATTTCCAGTTTCACCTCACGGTCTGTCTGGGCTGCATCACCTCCTGCCATTACATTCTCATTCCAGCCAGCAGCAAGGAAACAGGGCCAAACAGCTGTCCCTGTACTCTGACCTGCTATGGTGGCTGGTTGTCAGTGCTCCATGTTAAATGAACTGAAGTACAGGCCTAGTGGTTTGGCTCAGTGGACAGAGCGTCGGCCTGCAGACTGAAGTGTCCCGGATTTGATTCCTGCCAAGGGCACATGCTTGGGTTGCGGGCTCAATCCCCAGTAGGGGGCGTGCAGGAGGCAGCCTATCTATGATTCTCTCTCATCATTGATATTTCTCTCTCTCTCTCTCTCCCTCTCCCTTCCTTTTTGAAATCAATAAAAAATGCATTTAAAAAGTAAAATAAATGAAGTCCAGATTTCCTATGCTCCTGGGTAAAAAGTTACCCAGCTGTGCAAATTGGCTAAGCGAGCTATTTTTTTTCGTTCCAGGGACAGCTGGGCCCTCAGCCTCTCTATTCCTCTACTCATTCCTCTCTCTTTCACTGCAGCCGGGCTGTTCCAAACACCTCCCCCTCCAAGTCATCACACTCCCCCACCCCAAACCTTCAGACTTGGCAGACAGAGAACATAAAGGTCCCTGGGCAGGAATCTCCTGGGCTTTCTCTAGAATATCTTGAGAACCTATTTGCTCCTCTCCACCTCCACTGCCTCCATCCATTTCTATCCTTGTCTCCTCCAACCTGCCTGATCCCATCAGACTCCTAACTGCTCTCTCTGCCTCTGGCCTCTGGGTTTTGCGCCACCCTCCACACAGCCCCCAGGATTACCTGCCTAAAACACAGATCTTCTCCCTTCACTCCCCTGCTTCAAATCCTGAGTGCCTGCACTTTGTCCCTTAAATTGGATCCAGAAGCTTTTGCCTGGCATTCAGCACCTCTCGCAATTAGCCTTGTATCCTGGTATCACACCGTTTCCTACTGTGTGTCCCCATTTCAGCTGCCCTAGACTACTTGATGTTCTCTAAACTTGCCAAACACATGTACAGTGCGGTGCCTTTGCAAGCTCTGTTCCCTCTGCTAGCAGCCACCCTTCCCTGCCTCCTCTATAAATGACTTGCTTAAACTTTATTCAGTCAGAAAACAGATTATGGAGCAGTTACTATGTGCTGGGCACTGCTGAGGCGTGAAGGGATTCTGTGTGCAATGTGACAGACACAATCCCCTGTGCAATCCCCACTTACCACATTTCAAGGGCTCAGTTGCCACATGTGGCTACTGGCTACTGTCTTGGAGATACAGCATTTCCATCAGTGTAGAAAGTTGTGCAGTTTACAAAATGAAGGTTGTTTTTTGTTTTTTGTTTTAGTACTGTCAGTATCTGGCTCATTACCCTATGGGCTTCCTTACTGTGTGGCCAAGACTGTGTGAATGACCGCATATATATGAGCCAGCTAGTGAAAAACCAGAAAAGAAAATTTATATTAGAGTGTCCAGTGTCATCTCAAGCAGGTGGTAAGGATATGAGACTTAGCAGCAGTGTTCCCTCAGTCACACAAATCAGTACTGCTGTTCCCTTGGAGATCTAAGGCTGAGATGCGCATTTCCTGGATTTTTTCAGATTCCCAATAGAGCCCACTTGGCACCATAGTGATGCCACAGGAACTGGTCTGGTAATTCCCCTGAGCTCCCTAAACTCCAGCCATCTGTTAATGGGTTTCACTTATTGCATATTTTTCTTCCTACAGAATGGGAGGTACAAAATCATATCCCTTCCGGAACTATATTGAAGGCTTTAATCACAGGTGGCGAAAATGGGCCCTGGCTGAAATTTATGAGAGGAGAAATAACAAAAGAGGATTTCTTACAAGAATTTAGGAGAATCTGCTCTGAAATTGTGAGTGATAAACATTTTTTGTTTGTTTGTTTGAAAATATATTTTTATTGACTTCAGAGAGGAAGGGAGAGGGAGAGATAGACAGACACATCAATGATGAGAGGGAATCATTGATCGACTGCCTCGTGCACACCCCCTACTGGGGATCGAGCCCACAAACCGGGCATGTGCCCTTCACCAGAATTGAGGGGACCCTTCAGTCTGCAGGCTGACACTCTATCCACTGAGCCAAACTGGCTAGGGCGATAAACATTCTTGAATTTCCATATTCTTTTTGTCCAGAGTAATGGATGTAACGTAACACTCGTCCATATTTATTAAACTGCAAATAAAGAAGTGAAAAATCAAAAAAAAAAAAAAAAAAAGAAGTGAAAAATCTAATAATCCATTATAAGTTTTTAAGCTATTTCTTCCACCCTTGGGTACTCAACTTTGACAACACATATGAATAAATAAAAATATTCTTTCACTGCCCCTCCATCAGCCATTATGCTGTCTGCCTAATGAGAAAGCTTATTTGAGGCAATAATATTAATAAGCCTTTTCTCTGTACTATGCATTTTCTAAGCTCTTTATATTAACTCATGTAACTTTCACAATAAGCCTGCTAAAATATAATTTAAAATATAGTAAATAAAGTTCTGTGGATAGATGATAGAGATGGGTACATAATAATGAATGTACTTAATGACATTCAACTGTACACTTAATGTGGTTAAAATAGTAAATTTTATGTTATGTATATTTTATCACAATTTTAAATAAATAAATAAATATATATATATATATATATATATATATATCTTAAAAACATTAAGCTAAGTGAAAAAAAAACCAGTAAAAAAAAAGACCACAGATTGTATGATTCCATTTATATGAAATGTCCAGAAACAGAAAGTAGATTAGTGATCTGCTCAGACTGGGACTATTGGAGGTGTGGGAAGGAATGGGGAGTGACTATACTATGGGTATGGGGTTTCTTTTTAAGGGGATGAAAATGTTCTAAAACTGATTGTGGTGATGGTTACATAACTTTGTGAATATATTAAAAACATTGAATTGTATGGCTTAAATGGGTGAGTTGTATGGTATGTGAATTGTATTTCTTTAAAGCTGTTGTAAAATGTGAGTGTGTGTGTATAAAGAAAATAGCAGGTTTGCCTTTACAGATTTTAAAACATGATAAAATAAGAGTTTCAAAACCCACACAGATTGAATTAAAAAAAAATTTATCAGAAACTGAAGTTCATAATGGTGTGTTAAAGCAATACAAAACCATTAAATGTCTTCTGGATCACTGAAAATTAAATTACATCAACTTATTACACTTTTAAAGTTTAATGTATCCTCTTACAGTATCCTGCTACTTTTTAAAATTGACAGCCCATGGTTGAAATAAAGAACTCCTTTAACTGGAATATTGATATAAATAGCTCCATACCCTAACCATTGTAACTCTAATTCTAAGTCACTTTTTATAACCTTATATGCAAAGCTCTGCACAAAGGCCGAGGGAGAAGATTCCTTTAGGCAGCAAGCCAAAGGCCCGGGCTCTTACAGCCAGCTAGCACAGGAAGCTGGGAATATTTCTTTTTCTCTGTTTGCGATTAGCTGACTTTTCTCTTAGTGATTGCTGCTTCGTCTTTCCCTGCCTCCTTTCCTAGTCAAATACCTCTGTGCCTGTGGACAACTTTTTCTCTCTGCTGACCAGTGAGCAAGTGGCGAAGCAGTTCCCAGTGATGACTGAGGCCATAATTCAAATTCGGGCAAAAGGCCTACAGACTGCAGTCTTGAGCAATAATTTTTATCTTTCCAATGGCAAAAGCTTTTTGCCCCTGGACCGAAAACAGTTCGATGTGGTAAGTTTGAAGTGATACTAAACAATAATCAAAACAGCCTGTCCTTGCTTCGGGATGCAACATTTAACGCTGCCCTTTAGCAGGTCTTGAGTGAATGGGTTTTTTATTCAGACACTTGACTAAGTCAGGTTTAGATATAACAGGTTGAAAAGAGGACTTGTATCACTGAGCTCTTAGCAAGGTCAAACGTTTATGGGATTTGGAAACTGGTTGAGACCTCAGCTTTAGAGACTTCCTTACATTCTGGATTTGAACCTCAGTCACCACATAACACACACACTTCTGTCAGCCCTCGTAATGGGCCCTTTGACCTTTTCTTTTCAAAGACCAACCATGCTGCCCTCTATTTCTATGGCATCAATCCTTAGACCAGCGCTGTTCAATAACACTGAATGCTGTAATAGAAATGTCCAATACAGTCATATATGGCTATGAAGCACTTGAAATGTGGCTAATGTCACCAAGGAATTGAACTGAATTTCCTTTAATTAAGTGTAAAGAGTCACATATGGCTAGTGGCTATTGTAATAGATGGTGCTGGACTATCCAAGTACCCTGAGAACATACTGAGCCAAAATACAGTTTTCTGCCCTAGCTAGTTTGGCTCAGTGTATAGAGCGTCGACCTGTGGAAGGGTCCCGGGTTTGATTCAGGTCAAGGGCACATGCCCAGGTTGCAGCTCAATCCCCAGTAGGGGGCGTGCAGAAGGCAGGCAATCAATGATTCTCTCTCATCATTGATGTTTCTGTCTCTCTCTCCCTCTTCCTTTCTCTCTGAAATCAACAAAAATATATTTTTAAAAATCTGTTTTTTGAATGAAGTTTAAGCAAGCCATCTATCAATATATATATATATATCCCAGGATAATGATCTATTTTCTCTTAGGGAAATGGGGAATCCTTCACAGATGAAACCTTCTAGCACAGAAGATCATATCTTAAAAAAAAAAAAATATATATATATATATATATATATATATATATATATATATATGCATTTTTAAATTGATTTCAGAGAGTAAGGGAGAGGGAGAGAGAGATGGAAACATCAATGATGAGAGAGAATCATTGATCAGCTACCTCCTGCACGCCCCCTACTGGGGATTGAACCCTCAACCCAGGCATGTGCCCTTGACTGGAATTGAACCTGGGACCCTTCAGTCTGCAGGCCGACACTCTATCCACTGAGCCAAACCGGCTAGGGCAAAACAGATTTTTATTGGGCAGTTACTATGTGCCCTGGGGATAATGTAAGAGGGGACTTCCCAGAGGTGCTGGCTCACAGATAGCCTGACACTGAGACGGCTTTTTCAGGGTTCTCCTCCCCCCTCCTCTGGTTCCGGATCAGAGACAGAATGGAAATTAGTCTGTCAGGTTCCAAGGAAGGGAGCGTCTTTGCCACCAACAGGCTCTTTGGTGACAGTCAGCCCTCTGGTGGGGTTGAGTCATATAAACTGAGTCTGGGTCTTTTTTAACTTCTGAAATACAGACATTAAAGCCATGTTTCTTTTATAACAGTGAATAATGCCTTCTTTCTGAAAAAATGATGACTTTCCCTAAAACAGAAATGTACCGCTTTTCTTCTGCTTGGTGTAGGCACAGTAGCTAACAGCAAAATGCTTTGTCATTTTGGAACTCATTCAAGTTAAGTTTCACAACAACCATAAGATAGATAAGATGGCTGTTAGTATTCCCACTTGACTGATGATGAAACAGGCCACGTGGCTTCACCATGAGCACAAGGTCACTGTATCTGAACCAGAATTTTGGTTTCCTGAGTTTGCTCCCAGGTTTGCCCCCAGTATGTTCAAATCACTCAACGTAAAAAAGCAACATCACTTTCTATCATAATCCCCTTAAGTTACTTATTATAACAAATCTCAACAGTTTCCTTTTGCACTTTTTTTTTAGAAATATATTTTGATGGATTTCAGAGAGGAAGAGAGAGAGAAACATCCATGATGAGAGAGAATCATTGATCAGCTGCCTCCTGCACACCCCACACTGGGGATCAAGCCTGCCACCCAGGCATGTCCCCTGACCGGGAATCAACCTGAGACCTCCTTGTTCATAGGTCAATGCTCAACCACTGAACCATGCCAACTGGGCTCCTTCTGCACTTTAAAAAATATACTAGTATATCAGCGTGCCTGAGGGAGCACCACTTTTAGGGACATTTATTTCTCATCTCTGCCCCTCCCTCAGGTTGTGGAGTCCTGTGTGGAAGGTGTCTGTAAGCCAGACCACAGGATCTACAAGCTGTGCTTGGAGCGGCTGGGCCTACAGCCTTCGGAGTCCATCTTTCTTGATGATCTTGGACAGAATGTCAAAGCAGCTGCCAGCCTTGGTATGCGCACCATTAAGGTAATGGTCACTAGTCTTTGAACTCCACTCTCCTCCAGGCCCTAGTGTGAGCATTTCTGTGCAGTCCTCTTACATGCATTGCTGTAGCTGCCTTCAGTGGGTTTCCCCCGCGTCGCCGTGGTCTTTTTTAATTAGGAAATCTGTGTGACTAGCTGTTTGTACTTTTAATGGAAGTAAGACAAACACACCAAGAAGGCAGCTTGAGAGAGTTACACACGGAGGTGAAGGGCAGGCTGTAGGCATTCGGGATGGCAGTCAGACTGTCCAAGTGATGCTCTTCTGGGTGGGGAGCCAGCAGCACCAGCCACATGGACCACCCAGGAGAGCTGTGAAGCGAGAGGCCACGTGGGAGGGTTCTTGGTCCACATTGGAGTTTTCCTTTTGACACTGACGGGCTCACGGGACAGAGTGGATGCTGTGGTACGAGGAGGGGCTCAAGGACGTTCTTCCCTCCTGGCACGAGGCAGTGCCATGGACTCTTAACCGGACTCTCCCCAGTAGGGAGAAATCTTAATGCATTTAGGAGTTAAGGAGGAAGAGGAAACAGTCTACGGCTTTCTCATTAGCTGAATATCCTGACTTCAAAGGCCTTGCTCAGAAAATGGAGTTCTTGGTATTTCCTCCTAAAAATTACCATCTTAGAGAACAGACAGGAAGACAGGCCAAGGCTGACAGGTCAAGGTGGCATGTTCAATATTTCCTCTGACACCAGGTTAATGACCCAGAGGCTGCAGTAAAGGAATTAGAAAGTCTTTTGGGCTTTACCTTGAGAACGGTTATTCCAAACACGCGTCCCGTGAGAAAGACAATGGAGATTCCAAAAGATTCCTTGGAGAAATACCTCAGAGACCTCCTGGGGACCCAAACCACAGGTATGTGCGTTTTTGTATTTTGTAACTCTTCCCAAGCCTAGCCCTTCAGGCTGCTTTTCACTGTCAAACCCCAGTGTGGAATGCACCAGAGACAGAGGCAATATGGTGAGGAAACAGCCCCCGGCCGCCCAGGGGATCCGAGCGCTGCTCTCAGTGTTGCGTGGGGAAACGCATTCGCCTCCTCTCTTATGGATCCCGAAAGTCTACTTGCCTGCTCTTCCACTGACAGCGGATGTGGCAGCCGCGCCTGCAAACAGCTGTCAGGGAGGAGAGGAGCCTGGGGACTGTAGGTGGCCCAGGGGCGCTTGAATGTTTCTCATTTTTTCGAGATGACAGCCTGTTTGTAAAGAAAACTTCAAAGTTGCATAAACAGAAAATGTGACAAGTTGTCTCCATCTCTTCAAAGGTCCCACCCTCCTTCACCTTCCACCCTCAGGAAAACAGGTGCCTTGTGAGCTTTTGAAGACATTTCTACCTGGTGATCAAGTTTCGCCTCACCCTGTTGATCCCTGAGAAAGGCTGTTTGTATGGAGTTCATGTTATGACGTGCCCTAGTGATTGGCACATTCTTAGCGCCTCCACAAAGCTGAGGGGCCCGTTACCTATCCAAGTCCTAGGCAGGCCTGACCCCGCTTAGCTTCTGATGAGATCGGCGTGTTCAGGGTGGTATGGCCGCAGGCTGAGGGGCCCTTTCTGACCAACAGAGAACTCTGGCAAATGCCCATTTCCTGCTCTTCTGAGCAAGTGAAATGAATCTACGTCCAGAGTTTAGTCTTACTATGAAGCTGAGGGCTAATTAGGATGTTTCTGTAAGAGAGACAAAGCATTCAGCCTGCTGGGCAGGGAGATCACATCTCATGAAAGCAGCTTTGGCTCTGGCTGTGGGCCCTGCTTCGCTCCTTTCAGCTGTCACACCCGTGTCAGGCGTGGTTGGGCTGAGCATGGACTGAGGGACACATAAGGGCACTTTTCATCTTCTGGCTTCAAGCATTCCATTTAGCAAGTTGGGTTGCCATGACTGTGCTTGTGGTTGATAAACACAGCTAAAAAGCTTTTCTTCACAGAGCAGGAGTTGGCAAGACAGACAAAATTGGACACTATACAAAGCGAGGACATTATTGTGGTGTCAATCCAGTGGCCTAGCCACACTGCAGTGGCCTGCGATTCTGGACCCGAGCTGGTGGGGCATGGTGCCATTCCTCCAGTGCATCCCAAACTCTGGACTCATTACAAAGAAAGAACGTCTTTCCCCGTCTGCCCTTCAGAGCTGGTTTGAGTTTTCTTTGTTTTCAAACTTGCAGGCCCATTGGAACTCCTTCAGTTTGATCACGGGCAGTCAAATCCAACGTACTACATCAAGCTGGCTGGTCATCAGCTGGTTCTGAGGAAGAAACCCCCCGGGACACTCCTTCCATCTGCCCACGCAGTGGAGAGGGAGTTCAGGTAAATACTCAGGGCCAGGCGCACTCCCCCACCCCCTTCGCAGCTCAGCCCCCAGCTCACCAGTCAGCACTCCATCAAGTGCCTTGAGACATTTAAAACTACAAGTGTGGCTCTCCAAAATTATTTCAAGTAAGAACAGTAACCTAATTTCATTTTTAAGTTTGTTTTCTTTTCTATACCTAAACCTGTAGGAGACTAGACTTTTTTGGGACTTTTAGATGAAAAAAGGCATTATTAAGAAACTCTTTAGTCTTATCCTTAGCCTTAAAGACTCTAAGACCTTTAGTCTTAAAATCAATATGTTAGTGAGGCTACAACCCAACAAACATGGCCATGAGTTGACTGTTGTTGGAACTGAGTGATGGGTACATGGGTTTGTTTTTATATGACTCTCTCTACTTATGTTTGATATTTTCCATAATAAAATGTTGAAAATAATAAAAGTATTATAACTCATCCCAAGTAAAATAGTTTGTTTTGAGACAGGAAAATTTAAATGGAGTAGGTTCACACAAAACTAGCTCTAAATCTCTGGCGAGTGAGTACTGAGGCAAGGAGTGGGCTCTGGGCTGGGTTTCCTCTTCCTCCCAGACTCTTACTGCTCTGCAGAAGGAAAGGTGCAGAGAGTAATATGGACAATGTGAGTTTAGTCTATTCAACTTAATGTAGTTATTGACTGGTTGATGTAGGCCTATAAGTTCACTATTTCTTTTTTGTGTTTCATCAGTTTTATGTTCTTGCCTACTTTTGGGCAAATTGAAATTTTTTTAGAATTACATTTTAATTTCTGCACGGACTAATTTTTAAATGAGAAAATAATTGTAAGGAAGTCTCAGCAGTCCTTCCAGCAGTGGTGCTCATTCTCCTTTGTCCTGGCAGGATCATGAAAGCCCTTGCGAGCGCTGGAGTACCTGTCCCCAAAGTTCTTGACCTCTGTGAAGATTCAAGGTGATGTTCCAATTGATTTATTTAATATATTTTTATTGATTTCAGAGAGGAAGGGAGAAGGAGATGGAAACATTAGTGGTGAAAGAGAATCATTGATCAGCTGCCTCCTGCATGCCCCCACTGGGGATCAAGCCCAAAAGCCAGGCATGTGCCCTGATCGGGAATTGAACCGTGACCTCCTGGTTCATAGGTCAACACTCAACCACTGAGCCACACCATCCTAAACAGATTTATTTTTCCCGTTGTCTATTCAACCTACAAAAGAGAAAAGCCAGTACACTAACTCAGATTCTAGTTTGTTAGAGTAAGGACAAATAAATTTGGTAGAAAAGAAACTTTATAGTAATTCCCCCAGAAGGTCATAGATATTTAAGTTATCCTGAAAGATAAAGAAATGCCTGCTTTTGTGAGAATTGGTAGAAAACATCTTTTTTCTTTTTCTTTTTTTTTTTAATCTTCACCTGAGGATATTTTTCCATTGATTTTTAGGGAGAGTGGAAGAGAGAGGGAAAAAGAGAGAAACATCGATGTGAGAGAAACACATCAATTGGTTGCCTCTGCATGAGCCCTGACCAGGGCCCGGGCCGTGGAGGAGCCTGCAACCAAGGTACATGTCCTTGACTGGAATCAAACCCGGGACCCTTTGGTCTGCAGGCTGATCCTCTAGCCATTGAGCCAAACCAGCTAGGGCAAAAACATCTTTTTTTTAACATTCTAAAAATATATATCCATCTAGCTTATATTGTTTGCTTTTGTTTAATTCTCTTATTGTAGCCTTTCTAAACTTTTTAAATTGCTTTGTAATGTTTTTGAGTCTGTCCTTTTTCCTAACTTTATAACTATGAGAATTGTGAAACATACAGAAAGAATTGAAAGAAGAAATATTGTTTAAAAAAGAAATAATAGTATAATGAGCACCCATTTAAACTTCATCTAGATTAAACCATTGTTAACATTTTGCCACATTTCCTTTCTATATATGTGTGTGTATGTGCATATATAGATGTGTATGTGGATTATATATATAAATTAATTTTATATAAATAGTAACAATTATATGTAAAATATTGGATATATCATAATATAATTAAATGTAATTATTTTATATGTAATTATTTTATAAATAAGTATCTTTTACGTGTATAAATTATTTTATTTATATAAATTATTTTTAGCTGAACCTTTGCAGTTGCAGGCAGCATACATCTAAATGTAAAGACATTTTCTTTTATAAACACAGCAGCATTATTACACTTAATTAAATATAATTTAATAGTCTAACTCAGTGGTCGGCAAACTTCGGCTCGCGAGCCACATGCGGCTCTTTGGCCCCTTGAATGTGGCTCTTCCACAAAATACCACGTGCAGGCGCGCATGTACAGTGCGACTGAAACTTCGTGGCCCATGCGCTGAAGTCGGTATTTTGTGGAAGAGCCACACTCAAGGGGCCAAAGAGCCGCATGTGGCTCGAGAGCTGCAGTTTGCCGATCACTGGTCTAACTTAACTAGCTCATGTTCAAGTCAGGATAAAGTTATAATTGTAGAAGTTTCAAAACAACTTTTTAGAGTAGTAAACTGATTTATAAAAATTACTAAAAGATGACATTTCAGTGTGTCACCTTGATCCTATAGCAGTGATGGCGAACCTATGACACACGTGTCAGAGGTGACACGTGAACTCACTTTTTTGGTTGATTTTTCTTTGTTAAATGGCATTTAAACATATAAAATAAATATCAAAAATATAAATCTTTGTTTTACTATGGTTGCAAATATCAAAAAATTTCTATATGTGACACGGCACCAGAGTTTAGTTAGGGTTTTTCAAAATGCTGACACGCCGAGCTCAAAAGGTTCGCCATCACTGTCCTATAGGGTGGTAGATGTGCCATTCATACCACTGGATAATAGTAAAAATAACAAGATGGAACATTTAAAAAAGGGCTTCTGTGTGAGTGGCACACGTAGAGCCCAATAAAAAGAAAAAGGGGAGGGGGAGAAGGGATGGTTATTGAACCCTCATTAGAACCAGACACATATGCCAGGCACTCCATACATACTTGCTCTTTTAATTCATAAACTACTCCTTGAAGTTTTACATATTTAAAAACAAAAACAAAAGCTCAGAGAGATTTAGTAAATCTCTCAGAAACACACTGCTAGAAAGGAGTAGAGATTCTATATGACCCCAAAGCGCCACCTCTCAACATGCTGCTTTCCTATGTCATTAACCTTAAACCCATTCCAGTGGCTTCTACATGCAGACCAAAGAGAAGAGAGGCATGCTGGCCCAGAAGTATGGGCAGGGCTGTGTGTGTGTGGATTGGTTTGGGAGGGAGAATGTATAACCCCCCTGTGCTTATGTGCCAAGGAAAAAGGAAATGTCCAGTACGCTGGGTCAAATCCTTCCCCGCGCTCAGCGTACACATGGGGTAGAAAGAGCGGTGCCATGACCAACAGCCTCCACCTGGGAGCCACTGAAGCCCCCTGTCTGTGTCCCTCCCAGGGTCATTGGCACGCCCTTCTACCTGATGGAGTACTGCCCAGGCCTCATCTACAAAGACCCCTCTCTGCCAGGCTTGGAGCCCAGCCAGAGGCGGGCCATATACGCTGCCATGAACAGAGTCTTGTGCAAAATTCACAGTGTGGATTTCAAGGCTGCGGGCCTAGAAGACTACGGGAAACATGGTAAGCATGTGGCCGCCTGTCTTTCATGCTGAATGTTTCCTCACTGTTGCCTCTGCTTTTGGGATTTGCCTGGTGTCAGGGTGTTAATGCACCAAGCGGTTGCTAACAGTGAGGTGGGCTTACTCGCTTCCTACTTGGACATCCACTTTCATTTAATGGAGGGGTTGCTTACCTAGACATCCTAGGATGAATTTCTTCATGGGCTACAGAATCTCTCTTCCCTGCAACTTTTATCTCACTAGATCATTTAAATCTTTATTCCAATACTGGCAAACGGTAGTTAAGGTACCTTCACAACAGTACACTCATACAGAGGAAGCAAGGGAGGAAGACTCAGAGAGGTTAAATCAACTGGAGACCTTGACTGTGAGCCAAGTTCACTCCAGAATTCCTTTCAGTGTCCAGTCCCAGATATAACTTATAAGTTTGTCAACTGTTGTATGTCTTGGGTTTCTTAGCAAATCCTGGTGTAGTTCTTACTACATGCTAGGGAAAGCTTTGAGGGCTTTTCACATTTTATCCTCCCAACAACTCTATGAGGACCATCTCATCAACAAGGATACACTGAGGCACAGAGAACAGCAGAGCTGGGATTCAGATCCAGGCAGTCAGGCCCCAATGACCATGTTCTTAGCCAACCACTGTTTAGCCAAAAAGGGATTTCCTAAAGGCTATTAGGGAGCTCATAGGACCTCTGAGAGGGCCAGGGAGAGGCCACGTGGCTGGGAACCATGCCCAGATCACACTGATGGAGCCAAGACAAAACAGCCAGTGGCTCTCACCTGGAACTATCCTGGGGGATATCCCCCAGTCTTAGGATGATGCTGCTACAGGGCATTGCAAAGGGTTTCATGGCCCTGGGTAGTTTTTGAAACCTTTGGAGCTTGTTGGAACGGCACACCCTGCCCTAACCCTCTTTCCCTCAGGGGACTATATTCCACGCCAGGTGCAAACCTGGATTAAGCAGTATCGAGCCTCAGAGACCAGCACCATCCCGGCGATGGAGAGGCTCATCGAATGGCTGCCACTTCACCTTCCCAGGCAGGAGAAGATCACGGTGGTGCACGGGGACTTCCGGTAGGTGCGATGAGGGGTTAATATTTAATGTGAAAAATGATGGGAAGGGCATCTTAAGGGGAAATGAAGCAGCTTGGCCCAATTGACAGTTGTGAATTATTCCCATTTCCTAGGATCACCCTGTGCATGGCCTTTCAGGCAGGTTTTCTCAGCCTTGGCTCTTCAGCTGTTTGGGGCCAGCTACTTCTTTATGCTGGGGGGGCGGGGTTCTTCATGCTGGGGTGGTGGGGGCGCTGTTCTGTGCAGCTGCCAGGGTTATTGCCACACCTGGGTGTGAAGGTGCAGGCCTGTGCTCCGGTTATTCTACTGTATAACCCACGCCTCCAACACTGGCTGTAAACCATGACAGCAGTTTTTCATTTGCAAATCTGCTGTCTGGGGACGAAATGCTTGTTTCAGCTGAGGTGGCTGGGAAGCTCGGGGCTGGACCCAGAAGGCTCACTCACATGCCTGCACTGGGGCGGAGGAGACTGAACAGCTAGACTCCGCGGGCCTCTCTGTCTCTCTGTGGTTTCTCACATGGGCTCTCCAGGATGACAGCTTCTGGGTAGCGGGGCTTCTTACCTGGAGGCTCAGGTTCCAAAGGTGTGTGTTTGAGAGAGAGGGCTGGGCAGGAGGTCGCCTGTTCCTTCAAAAGGCAAAGAATTAGAGTCTTTCTTTTGTGGAAGGAATGCCAAAGAATGTACAGACCTGCTTTAAAACCGTCACAGGGAGGGAGAAATTACCAGGTCCCAGAGAGGTTAGCTATGTAGAGAGGGCTCCCCGACCAAAGCCGTGGCCTGTGGGGGAGGAATACTGCCTGCCGGCCCCTTCCCATCTCCTGCTGGGGGCCCCATTGGCTGAGCCCAGCTGAGCCAGATGGCAAGGGAGCAGGTGGCTATAACCACAGCCCCTGCAGCTCAGGCTCCAGAGGCACACAGGGGCCACAGGAGCAAATGCCCAGCACAGGGTACACCCTTGGTGACCCATCTTCTTAGTACTGTCTTTCCATTCCTTCTGTGGCTTATCCAGGCTGGACAACCTGCTGTTCCATCCAGAAAAGACCGAGGTGCTTGCTGTCTTTGACTGGGAACTTTCTACCTTGGGCGACCCCCTTTCGGACGTGGCCTACAGCTGCATGGCTCACTACCTGCCACCCAGTTTTCCCATACTGCGAGGTAGGAGCTGCTCGTGGGGAGAGGGAGGGATTAAGCCAGCTCCATTCCCAAAGCATTGGGCCCCACTCAGCAGAAGTAGCTGTGACTGGGCCAGTGCATGGAATTGAAGTCCAGACGGTTTGGGTGGAAAATGCCTTTGGGATGCATTCTTGTCACAATGGGGGGAAGTGGGTGCAGAGAGACTATGAAGTGAGAAGGATATGCACATAGGCACTGCTTATGCTTCTATACAACTAATTTCTAAAATTAAAAATACAGGTTTACTTAAAGTTAAAAATCATCAGTGGCACAAGAGATAACCACTGCCAATCTTTTCATGTCATCTGTTTTCTATGTGTATTCATACATTTATTTAAATGAAAACGTAATTATATGATTTCATGACTTGCTTTTTTTCACTTAATTATATGCTTTGGACATGTCTTCATGTCATTAAGTATTTCTTCTACAGCAGCGGTTCTCAACCTGTGGGTCGCGACCCCTTTGAGGGTCGAACGACCCTTTCACAGGGGTCGCCTAAATACATCCTGCATATCAGATATTTACATTACAATTCATAACAGTAGCAAAATTACAGTTATGAAGTAGCAACGAAAATAATTTTATGGTTGGGGGTCACCACAACATGAGGAACTGTATTAAAGGGTTGCGGCATTAGGAAGGTTGAGAACCACTGTTCTACAGAGTCATCTACACTAATAAAAGAGAAAGATGCAAATTGACCGTACCTTTGTGACGCCCCACCAAGTCAATCAAAGCAAATATGCAAATTAACCCAACAAAGCTAGCAGCTTAATTTGCATATGCAGGCGCTGAGCAGCCGGGGGCGGGGCAGGGTGCTTGCATCGTTGCCATGGGGACAACACAGGCGTTCCGCACCACCCCAGCTGCTCCGGGCCTCTGGGCAGCATGGGAAGGTGGAAAGGCGGCTCAGGGAGGAAGGAAGGCAGAAAGGTGGCTCCTGGCCTCTGGGAAGTGTGGGAAGGCAGCTCTGGGCCAGAATGGAGGTGGAAAGGTGGCTCCGGCCAGAGTAAAGGTAGTGCCGGCAGCCAGGGGAAGGACGGCCCATTCTTGCACAAATCTTCGTGCATCAGGCCCCTAGTTTTTATAGGATTTTATTGTATAGAATTAACTTAAACAAACATTTGGTTTGACTCCTATTTGAATATTTAATTTGTTTTCAGTTTTTTTATATATTACCCCTTGTCTTCACAAAAAAAGCAGTGAACAACTTTGTATTAATATATTTACTTATATAGCCCTAGTTGGTTTGGCTCAATAGAGTGTCAGCCTGCAGGCCTAAGGGTGTTGAGTTCAATTCCAGCAAAGGGCACATACCTCATTTTGCAGGCTTCTCTGCAGCCTGGGCCCTGGTACAGGCACTTGCAGGATGTGTTTCTCTCACATCAATATTTCTCTCTGTATTTCCCTTTCTCCCACTCTCTCTAAAAGTCAATGGAAAAATATCCTCTGGTGAGGCTCTGGTGAGGATTAAAACACACACAAAACAAACAAAAATGAAAAAACAAATGTGTGTGTGTGTGTGTATTTGGCATACTCCTAGGCATACTCCTAGGATAAATTCCTAGGAATGGAATATATTACCTGCTTCAGAACCATGAAAATGTTACAAATGAAGCAGATCTATAAAATGTTTTATGTGTTGTAATTTTCTTTTTCATAATTTGGTGGGCTCTTTCTCTCAATACCATTCTTCATCAAATGACTGATGAACTGTGGTCCAGATGGAGTGAGAAGCTCCTCATTCCTTCACTTACTGCCAATTTAGCCTGAAACTCTCAAGAGCCAGTTTGGGACTAATACCCTCATGCCTGGATTCCAGCCATCTGAGGGAGGAAGAGCCCTTGAAATAATGAGCTAACCCTTTGAACTGGCTGGGAAGCTAACTTCCAGGCGAGGAAGTGATTTTCAGAATTTAAATTCTTGTGGCCACAGCGGAGTGGGGGTCACTGACTGCCCGGGATGCTCTGTCACCACAGGTTTGCGTGACTGTGACCTGACTCAGCTGGGCATCCCTACTGCAGAGGAGTATTTCAGGATGTACTGTCTTCACATGGGGATCCCTCCCACTGAGAACTGGAACTTCTACATGGCTTTCTCCTTTTTCCGAGTGGCCGCGATCCTGCAGGGAGTCTACAGGCGCTCGCTCACAGGTAATGGGGTGGCCTGGGAGAGCCAGCTCCAGGGTCCCAATCAGCTTCTCCCCTGGAGACCCACAGAGGCATCAGAGGGACGGGTTTGGCCAGAATCTTTAAGATTCTGTTAATTCAACCATTTGTCATTGAGTATATATATCATATAGTTGTTTTTATTCTTATTGACTTTTTACAGAGAGGAAGGGAGAGGGACAGAAAGCTAGAAACATCGATGAGAGAGAAATATCGATCAGCTGCCTCCTGCACACTCCCCACTAAGGATGTGCCCGCATCCAAGGTACATGCCCTTGACCGGAATTGAACCTGGGACCCCCCAGTCCACAGGCTGACGCTCTATCCACTGAGCCAAACAGGTTAGGGCTATCATATAGTTTTGTTCTTTAAAACATTTAAACTTTATTTTATTTTTTTAAATATATTTTATTGAATTTTTTACAGAGAAGAAGGGAGAGGGATAGAGAGCCAGAAACATCGATGAGAGAGATCGATCAGCTGCCTCCTGCACGCCCCCCAGTGGGGATGTGCCCGTAACCACGGTACATGCCATTGACCGGAATTGAACCTGGGACCCTTGAGTCCGCAGGCCGACGCTCTATCCACTGAGCCAAACCGGTTCGGCAAATATTTAAACTTTAAATTTTGAGATAACATACATAAAAATTTTAAAGTGAAAACATACATGGTAAGTTCAATCATATAGAATGATATAAAATTATTTTCTTTTCTTCTCAGCGCCATCCCTCAAAGTTAAACACTACTGTTAAGAGTTTCTTGGGCCACCCAGTTTTTTCTATATGTCTACCTTCTCTCACTTTCTCCAAGTTTTATAAAAATTTGATCATCTTTCAAGGTGGCATGTACAGTCTGAGTAATGAGGGGGAAATGCAGTCCTGTGGTTTGCACTCTGCTATGGAGCAAATGGATTAGGTTCCTAATTTGTAAGGAATAGCATATCTTTAACACCAAAGCTGCATGAAATGGCTCTTTTGAGAAGTTGGCCATGGCAGGAGCCAGAAGAAAAATAGGCCTCCATGAAGGTCCAAAGAGAATCAGGGAAACGGTCTCTTAGCGCAGAGGTCGCCAACCTTTCGGACCTCACAGACCGTCAGTGGTCCGTGGACCACCGGTTGGCCACCGCTGTCTTAGAGCAGGGGTCCTCAAACTACGGCCCGCGGGCCACATGCAAATACAAATATTGTATTTGTTCCCATTTTGTTTTTATACTTCAAAATAAGATATGTGCAGTGTGCATAGGAATTTGTTCATAGTTTTTTTTTAACTGTACTCCGGCCCTCCAACGGTCTGAGGGACAGTGACTGGCCCCCTGTTTAAAAAGTTTGAGGACCGCCCTAACCGGTTTGGCTCAGTGGATAGAGCGTCAGCCTGCGGACTCAGGGGTCCCAGGTTCGATTCTGGTCAAGGGCATGTACCTTGGTTGCGGGCACATCCCCAGAGGGGGGTGTGCAGGAGGCAGCTGATCGATGTTTCTCTCTCATCGATGTTTCTAACTCTCTATCCCTCTCCCTTCCTCTCTGTAAAAAAAAAAAATCAATAAAATATATTAAAAAAAAAAAAAGTTTGAGGACCCCTGTCTTAGAGCATGGAAATGCGGAAAACCATCCAGGAGAGCCAGCTGTAAAAGGGCCCGCCACAGGGAGGCAGTGTCCACACAGCAACGTGGATGGGCCTCCGTGCGGTGCCCTGAGAGAAGCCTCACTGAAAAGACGGTGTACCCTATGATGTGTGTGTGACACTCTGGAAGAGACAAGCTATAAGGACAGAGATGAGTGTTACCAGGGGCGGGGGGAAAGGGACACTGGAAGTAGGGATAAGGGGAGTATTTTGTGTCGTGATAAGGCGGTGGTTACCTGTCTCAACTCCCAGAATTATACGCTTCATAAAGAGGGTGTATGTACACTGTACCTTAATTTAAAATTTTTTAATCCTTTTTAAAAAAAGTCTTGAGCATATTAAAGAAAGCAAGAGACGGCGAGAGCATGACTAGAGGGAGTTCTGTGATGCTGGTGATGGCGTTGATCTAACAGAAAGGTGCCCAGAAACTGGCCATTAATCCAGCCACTGGTGACACTTATTACCAATGTCACAGCACGGGCAGCTCAGGGTAACACAGGGCTTCCTGTCGCCCATGGCTGGCAGCGGAAGTCATTGGGGTGTTACTGATGTAGTTTCTTTAGGAAAAGAAGAGAGAAAGAGCAGGAAATACACCAGCCAGGATCAACTTCTGGATCTCAGCCCACAAATGAAAGCTTGGGCACATCTCCTCCCTCTCAGACGCAAATCCTTGTCTTAAAGTGAAGATTAACACGGTCACATCGCTCCAGGAATCCAATAAGCTATAATAACACGTGTAAAGCACTTAACACCATGTCTTGTACGTGGCAAGTGCTCAGCAAATGGTAGTAGCTGCTAAAATAATAACAACCTTCTCACGAGTTAGTAGTAGTATTAAGGGCGATTTGGGAGTAATCACTGTTTTCCTTTGCTTAGGGCAAGCCAGCTCGGCAACTGCTGAACAAAGTGGAAAGATGACTGAGTTTATGTCTGACCTGGCCTGGGAGTTTGCAGTCAAAGAAGGATTCCGGATTTTCAAAGAGATGCCGGCCACAAAGCCATTAGCGAGGTCCTACCACACGTGGGCTGGCCCACGGTCCCTGCCGAGCACCCCAGGAGCGAGGAGTTATACCTCCCTTCCAGAACCTTCCTCAGCTCATGCCTCAAAGGGAGCTCTGGTTATCTCTCCAGAGGGCCTTTCCCCACCGGTCAGGGAGCTATACGAGCGGCTGAAGCAGTTCATGGATCGGCACGTGTACCCCGCTGAGCCAGAGCTGCGCCGTCACCAGGCCTCCGCTGAGAGATGGACCCCTTCCCCACTGGTCGAGGATCTCAAGGTAAAGCAGCCTTTCTCGGGTCAGGAAGACCCTGTCACAGCGGCAGAGCGTCAGCTCGCTCACCGGGCAGATCTGTCCCCTCCCCAGGCAGTGAAGAGAGCGGGCCGAGCTGAACTACCTTCGCTTTCCACCACCACCATTCCTGGTCTGTGGCTTATGACCCCGGGGCAGGTGGGCTTGTTATGCATATTTGAATTAGTAAATTTGAAACAGTGACATTATAGACGTCAGTTAATAAAGCCTCTCTTTAAAGAATTTATAACGTCAAAGCTAAAGGGCCAAATCAGTTATAAACTGCTTGTGCTCTTGTCTCATGGCCACACCACTTTAGCTGAAAAACGGAAACACACACTGTTCTGTCAGGATTGGTCATGTCTTAGTTTTTAAGTTGAGATCTTCAGGAGCACATATTTGCCTACGATACAGCCATCATCTACTTTAAAAAAATAGCATTATCACTTTTTTCTAATTACAAACCTATTGCAAAATTAACCAAAGCTGAAACGTGACAAAATACATAACATAGAAAGAATTCTCTAACACCCTCCCCTTCTGAGATAACCACTGTCAACAATTTGGTGTATTAGGCTCCCAACTTCTTTTTTCTATCATATACTAACACATGTTATTCCTATGTGGGTTTTTTTGTTTTTGTTTTTAAATATATTTTATTGTGCCCTGATCGGTTTGGCTCAGTGGATGGAGCGTCGGCCTGCGGACTGAAGGGTCCCAGGTTCGATTCCGGTCAGGGACATGTGCCTTGGTTGCGGGCACATCCCCAGTGGGGGGTGTGCAGGGGGCAGCTGATCGATGTTTCTCTCTCATCGATGTTCCTGACTCTCTATCCCTCTCCCTTCCTCTCTGTAAAATATATAAATATATTTTATTGATTTCAGAGAGGAAGGGAGAAGGAGAGATAGGAACATCAATGATGAGAGAGAATCATTGATCGGCTGCCTCCTGCACGTTCTCTACTGGGGAGATTGAGCCCACAACCCAGACATGTGCCCTGACCGGGAATCGAACTGTGACATCCTGATTCATAGATTGATGCTCAACCACTGAGCCACACTGGCCGGGCTTATTCCTATGTTTTAATGGAGTCATCCTATACATTCGAATCTCCTGCTTGCTTATTTGACTCTACGATATATCACCTTTGCATGCCAGCCCCTGGAGATCGACCTCCGAGGTGTTCTGCAGTGTGGGTGCACCGTAATTTGTCTGCCCTCCGCCTGCCTGAGGGACACTGGTGTCTCAGCCTACAGCAGTGATGGCGAACCTATGACACACGTGTCAGAGGTGACACGCAAACTCATTTTTTTGGTTGATTTTTCTTTGTTAAATGGCATTTAAATATATAAAATAAATATCAAAAATATAAATCTTTGTTTTACTATGGTTGCAAGTATCAAAAAATTTCTATATGTGACACGGCACCAGAGTTAAGTTAGGGTTTTTCAAAATGCTGACACGCCAAGCTCAAAAGGTTCGCCATCACTGGCCTACAGTCATGGTGCAAGCCACAGAAGCCAGCTCAGGGTCAGTTAAGGAGCCAAGGCTGTTAGCAAGCTGCTAACATGGACAGGGGTGCTAAAGACACAGCCTCAGAAGACAGTAGATGCTGATTCAGGGTTCTCCTCATGCACCAGAGCAGAGCCACTGGGGCTGCAGACAAGTGTACTGGGCCTGGTCCCTATCAGGTGTGCTGAGGAACCCCCAGTCTCCTGTCCACATGGAGCTTGTTCTCAGATTTGTCATGACATTAGTCATGCCAACGGTGATGGCAGGTGGGGCAGAGGGGAGTCTGGGAAGTACAGACTGGGGGAGTGAACTGACGGCTATCAATGCCAGGACTTGGCCGTCCCAGGTCTCCTCGGGCTCATGCCACCTCCAGATCCAGCCGATGGTGCGGACTCACATCATTATTTTTGGCACACACCTCATCTTTGGCTGTCTTTCCTCTTCCCTCCGGTCCCTTTCATCATTGGTCACAGGCCAAAATGAAACTAAGCCATCCACTCTGCTTCCCTGACTCTTTTTCCCATGCTAGGAGAAAGCCAAGGCCAAAGGACTTTGGAACCTTTTCCTACCCTTGGAGACTGATCCCGAGAGAAAATACGGAGCAGGACTGACCAACGTCGAGTATGCGCACCTGTGTGAACTCATGGGCATGTCTCTGTATGCTCCCGAGGTACCTTCTGTGATGTTCTCCGTGTGTGAGGATGTCCTTGTCCCCCATAGCCTGTGGGTCACCCTCCTGGGCAGATAGCATTTCCTTCAGCTCGGGCTGGACTCAGGAGCCCAGATACAAACTTAACTTTTCCAGTGAGGGAGGGCAGCTATGGCCAGGTGGCTGGAGCCAGAGCAGGAAAGCAGCTAGCGCTGGAGTCTTCTGGGAAGATGGGAGCCGTGTGAGGCATGAGCCTGGCTGGCGTCTGAGTCTCCAGCCCACTAGCTCCAGTCTCCTTCCAACAAAGGAGGTTGATGGCTGGGCTTTATAGGCTCTGAAATACTATCTTCAGAATGTCTGTGTCTGCGTTTCTCTGGGGAGAGGAAGAACTTTTTTTTCTCCTTAATATGTTTTATTGATTTTTTACAGAGAGGAAGGGAGAGGGATAGAGAGTTAGCAACATCGATGAGAGAGAAACATTGATCAGCCCTGCACACACCTCCTACTGGGGATGTGCCCGCAACCAAGGTACATGCTCTTGACCGGAATCGAACCTGGGACCTTTCAGTCCACAGTCCGATGCTCTATCTACTGAGTCAAACCGGTCAGGGCAGAGGAAGAACTTTTGCTCAGGGTGTCAGAGGGCCTGTGACTTGGAAGATGCCCTGTTCCTGGGTATCTGAAGTGTTAAATATGGACATGAGAGTCACCTTCATGCTTTTCCTTTTCAGATATTTAACTGCTCTGCTCCAGACACGGGGAACATGGAGCTCCTGGTGCGCTACGGCACCAAGGAGCAGAAGGCCCGCTGGCTGACTCCGCTGCTGGAGGGGAAGGCCCGCTCCTGTTTTGCTATGACTGAGCCCCAGGTACCACCCACAGGGGCTTATCGGGCCACACCCTCGCCAGGCCCAGATGGACTCCGCGTGGGGAACCTTGCCATCCTAAGTGGAGTGTGCTCTCACTCAGGTTGCCTCATCAGATGCCACCAACATTGAGTCTTCCATCAGAGAGGAGGATGGCTTCTATGTCATCAACGGTCACAAGTGGTGGATCTCAGGTATTTGGCCTAAAATCATCTTTCAGTCACACTTCAGTGGGTCTGTGTGATGAGCATGTCTCTCTGTGCCCTGCTGAAGCAGGATAGCAGCTTCATTCCCAGTTGATGCAAAAGAGATTCCATCTCTGTGCTCCCAGCCAACGCCAGGAGAACCGGAGGTTCTGCGTGGGCCAGGATGACCGCACCGGGGACAGTTCTAGGAACCTCTCACCCACTCCCCGCTCTCTTCATCCTACCCTCGGAGAGGCAGAAGGTCACTTCCTCAGTGGCTTTTCCTTGCTGCGAGGTCAGGGGGCTGCATCAGAAAGCTAGTGATAACCCGCCATTCATCGCAAGCTGACTCTGCAGGGCCCTCCATAGGCGCTGCATGAACCACTCCTCACTGAGTCCCACACCTCCCAGGAGGTCATATTATCATTCCCATCCCCACTTTACAGAGGAGGAAACTAGGTCAGAGAAGTGATGGAAGGTACCAGCTCCCCCCTGACAAGAAAGTAGGGAATCCGGAGTTCAGGGTTTGCCTGATTCTGAAGCCCGTGCCCAAAGCCATTATGTTCACACCGTCTGTGGGAACAGCAGAACGCTGCCAGGGACAGAGTACCAGTTTTCTGCCTCTTGTCTTTATATTTTTCAACTCTGCATGGCGCTTTTTAAAAAATTGCTCTTATGATGTTGGATTCATTCCTCACTGGGACGAAAACCAGCCGCTCTCATTCCTGGTCCAGGCCTGCATGTAGGCACCTGGTTGTGTGAGTCTTAAAGAGCTCTGTCGGCTGCTGGCTTTGGCTTTCCTGGACCAGGACTGTGTCTGTGAAGAGATCTGATGGCCTTGGCGTCGGATGGTGAGGGTCTGTATCTCCTTTCCTGGCAGGCATCCTGGATCCTCGCTGCCAACTCTGCGTGTTTATGGGGAAAACAGATCCGCACGCCCCACGCCACCAGCAGCAGTCCGTGCTTTTGGTTCCCATGGATACCCCGGGGATAAAAGTCATTCGGCCTCTGACGGTGTATGGGCTGGATGATGCGCCAGGTTAGCCCCCACGCCTCTCCGTCTGCGTATGAGTCTGGGCCTGGGAGACATCTGGATGCGGCACCTCTCAGGGCATGATGACATTCGGAGGGCCACATGCTCCTACCTTTCATTTCCAAAATATCACCACACAGGCAAATTCCATACAGGCATTTATGCTTTCTAAACTTAGAAGATGAGCCCGAATCTGTGAGATAAATGGTCACTCAGGACAGTGGTAGGAAGTGCACTCCAAACCTTCTCTTCTAGATCAGCTGACCAGGCTGGAGGTCCTCTTCTGTCTGCTAACAGCATTCACGTGTTTCCTTTCAGTGACTGAGGGATCGCTACACAGTTAGAGTCCCATACTCCCAGGAAGGTTCGCTTACAGTAGTCATTACGTTTTAGAAGAGGAATGGTAGACTATTTATTTGATATTGTAAGTCAGTGATTATTTTTCCATCTTTGATAGGCTCCTTCCTGCCCTACTCCCCAACCATGCCCCAGTTAGAAGGCTGAGTAAAAGGCAGGAGAGTTGCCAGCAGGTGACTAGAACTGAGGCAAGGGATAAACGCATCCAACGTGGATAGGTAGGTGGATCTCTCAGGAGGAACCGTTTGGATCTTTCAGGTGGCCACGGTGAAGTCCTGTTTGAGCAGGTGCGCGTGCCCAAGGAGAGCATGGTCCTGGGCCCTGGCCGAGGCTTTGAGATCGCCCAGGGCCGACTGGGTCCCGGCAGGATCCATCACTGCATGCGGCTGATCGGGCACTCAGAGAGGGCCCTGGCGCTCATGAAGGCCCGCGTGAGTGCTTCCCCTTGCGCCTGGATCTGACCCAGAGCCTGCTGTCTCTCTTGCTATCGGACCTTAAATCCTAACTGTTTTCTGAGAGCCGACTTAGCAGGTGAAGCAAGGTGACGTTCTTGCCAGGAAGCTGTGGCCCTACCTTTGCTTTGCATCTGCTACTTTGCTGAAGTTTAAAAGTCAGAGTAGAATGGGTCTTACTCTGTTGAGGTGGCCAGAAGGAAAAGGCTGGGCTCTGGAGCAGCAGAGGGCAAGGTTCCAAGGTCCAAAGGGGCATAGGCTGCAAAGGGCCATTCCTGCTACTCACTCATCTTTAAAAACCAGATACCAGAAAGAACCCTCGTCAGTGGCTTATGTCCCTGGAGTTCCAGCCGCTAGCTCTGTACCATCCTCTTCCCTGAGCATGTCCAGAAAACTGTTCTGTTGCGACCCCCCTCAAAGACTGGAAGCCCACGCAACAGAGAGCTTTTGCTGGGAGTGATCATTCATATCAGCGGTATCGATTCCACAAAGTTGAAGCAAACCCTTGAGACCAAACAAATCTCTCATAAGAAACTACATGAAGATCAGAGGCAATGCAGTGCATTTGGATTACTGAGCAAACCTCTGTGATTTACAGCCTTTTGAGTTGAGGCTGACCAATTTTTTCCTCCCTGAATAAAATGCTCTTCTCTAAGGGTTCAGAATGGCACTTCAGCCCCACCCTCCACTGGAATGCAGACCAGCCTTGCTGCAGAGCATTCTTTGTCCCACGTCTTCAAGAGGACGGGGCACTGACGTGGCAGCTGCACACGCAGGACTTAGCCGCAAGGGACTAATAGGAGTCTACAAAAGATTTGATACTAGGAGGTTCACCACAGCACTGAGCATAATAGCAAAATGTTGGGAACAATCGGTAAGACTAATAATTAGAGCCTGATCAGATAAACCCTGGTATAGGCATGCACAGAAATTCCAGAATGAATCTGTAGAAATCTATTTCTTAACATAGAGAGATGTTCACTGTATACTCTTAAATGAAAAGAAGCAGGCTACAAAGCCATAGAGTATGACTCTATTTTTATTTAAAAACTAGAGGCCCGGTGCATGAATTCGTGTACCAGTGGGATCCCTTGGCCTGGCCTGAGGGATTGGGTGAAACCAGCTCTCCAACATCCCCTGTGGGGTCCCGGATTGCGAGAGGACGCAGGCCTGGCCCAGGGACCCCACTGGTGCACGATTGAGGCTGGGGAGGGATGCAGGAGGTTGGCCATCTGGGGAGGGACCTTAGGAGGGTTTCAGGGTGTGTCCAGCCCATCTCACTCAGTCCTGATTGGCTGGACCCCAGCAACAAGCTAACCTACCAGTTGGAGCGTCTGCCCCCTGGTGGTCAGTGCACATCATAGCGACTGGTTGACTGGTCAACTGTCTGCCCCCCTGGTGGTCAGGGCACGTCATAGTGAGCGGGTGAGCGGCCTTAGCATATCATTAGCATATTATGCTTTGATTGGTTGGACAACCAGACACAGCATATTAGGCTTTTATTATATAGGATGCATACAAAAAGTCTAGAAGAATAGCCACCAAATAGCCACTGTAAGTAACTAGATGATAGAATAACAGGTGTTTCTATTTTTATCTGAAAATTTATACTTTTTTTTGCCATGAGATATAACATATATAAAATTGTTTTTAGTTAAAACAAATTAATAAAACTAAACTAACAATAACATAAAAGAATCCCTTATAAGCTTTTCTGATTGCTGGTGTCCTTTGCAACTGTCCATAACAGTTGCCCACCATGGCACCCAGATGCAAAGCTGGGCCTTGGTCAGCAGAGGGCACCCTCCCTCACCTGTGTGAGGTGCCCACAGTCATCACCTAATTCTCAGAATAGCCCTGGGCCAGATGCTGGCTCAGATCCAAAAGAACTGTTCCTGTCTGACACCCAGAAGGGGCTGAATTGCTGGAGTAAAGGAATTCCTGGAAGTAACCTGTGCAGCCACCACGTTGACTGGCTCTGCAATATACATGAATGCTGTCTGCATCTGGATCTTCTCCCTGGAAATGGACTGTGGCTAGAGGGCTGGCACACTGGCTGAGCTACACACTCCTGCTTCCGCTCCCTGCCCTCTCCTGTGCACGCCACACCCCTCCTCTGCGGGTGTCTCAAGCTGTGTCTCTTGTGTCCACAGGTGAAGTCCCGTGTGGCCTTTGGGAAGCCCCTGGTGGAGCAGGGCACGCTCCTGGCAGACATCGCCCAGTCGCGTGTGGAGATTGAGCAGGCCAGGCTGCTGGTGCTGAAAGCTGCGCACCTCATGGATGTGGTAGGAAATAAGGTAGGAGGCCAAGGGGCCTCACAGATGATGGGTCCTGAGGTCAGTCACATGAGGGAATCCGTTCTGGGAATCTACAACCACTGGCCTGCCTTCCCCACTCAGCAAACCCTGGAGAAAGAGCCTGGCTTCTTGACATTAATAACTTTGCTTCAACTCTGCTTGGAACTGTTTGGGCAGCTTTTCAAACATGGAAAAGGCACACTAAAATAGGACTGGGCTCCCCATTTACTGAGCCAGTGAACTTCGGGGCCCAAGATAGTGGGCCTGACAGGGTCACACGGCCCCCTGGCCTCAGCTCTGCCCCAGCCTAGACTACGAGGCCCTGTCAGTGCAGGCATTGGGCAGGCTAAGAATTCACCACAAGAGCAGCTTTATTTTCAAGCCTGACATTATTCCTTAAATGGCTTTCTGAGCGCCTTGAATGGCACGATTGACCTCTGCCCTCTCCAGCTCTCCGTGGGACAGCCTTTAACCCTTAGCCAAGAGGCCTCAGTAGTGAGGGGGGATGACACAGGTTCAAATTCCCAGCTCCTTGGCGCTCTAGTGCTGGGTATGGTGGAGGCTCTCGGGCCTGGTGCCAATGCTCCAACACAGGGCAGAGTCTTGCAGCTTGGTCTCCAGAGCCCTGGTTGGTCAAGGTCCACTGCCAGGTTGGAGCTGGCTGACACTGTGATCAAAGCACAGGCCACTCCCCACTCCGCCTTCGGAGTGAGCTGGTGATGCTCCCCATCATCTGGGAAGACATCTGCGTGCCCGAGTCTGTCCTGGCCAGGCACCTGCTCACACCTCACCACATCCTGAGTCACCCTCACCGTCCCCACCACTGCGCTTCCCTCCTCCCAGGTGCTGGGCATGGGCTGCCTCACGGAGCTTGTGGTCCAGCTGGACCTCAGGTCTCTGTTCTGGCCAGTGTTTCTGCAGCTCCCGTGAAACTGCTTATTCCTCTAGCCATTCTGCCCCGGGGTCTGCCCGTCTACTCTCATCTCCTCTTCCTTGCAGGCTGCAGCGTTGGATATTGCTATGATTAAAATGGTGGCTCCATCCATGGCGTACCGCGTGATTGATCGTGCTATTCAGGTGAGCAGACTGTGGAGCGCGGGCTCTTTGAACCACTTACAACACATGCAGAGCTCCCTCACCTTCAGCTGCCCCACCTCCTGTAAACTCCAACAGTCGCCTGTTGTCACACACTCACCACGCATGTCGTTTTCCTTTGGCCTTGGAACAACCCTGCACGGACGGCCACATTCCTACTCCCACTTAGAATATGAGGAAACAGAGGCACAGAAAAGTGAAGTGGCTTGTCCAGGGTTACTTGGCTTGGAGGTAGCTGATCTCAGATTTATGGGAACTTGGTCCTTGTTACACCAGAGCCCTGCCTCCTAGCCATGCGGGATGTCTCCTTCCCAAATCTTAGCCCCTGGCCCCCTTGTAGACTTCCCAGTGGCAGAAGTTATTTACCAGAGCGGGTGTGAGGGGACTGGTGTCCATGGGATGGCAAGTGTGGCCCCACCTGACGTCTTCCACAGGTGGTGTCACACAGGTGTTCTGAGCCATTCTGTGCAGGACACGGTTCCCGGGGCTCTTAGATGAGGGCTCACCGGGGCTTCCTTCCCTCCTGCCCTGTCTGCCAGGCCTTCGGAGCAGCAGGGCTGAGCGGCGACTATCCGCTGGCTCAGTTCTTCGCCTGGGCCCGAGCGCTGCGCTTTGCGGATGGCCCTGATGAGGTGCACCGGGCGGCGGTGGCCAAGATGGAGTTGAAGAACCGCATTTAGGCTGCAGGACAGCAGGAGCCAGAACGTCCCTGCCGGCCAAGACACCCAAACACTCAATGATGCGTTTTGAAAGGCCTGCTACATGTGATTTTTGCACCCTGTCGGCAGCTGAATCCTGGGACAGTCACTGCACACACCTTTCTGGGTCCCCACAGAAGGCGTTTCTGTGAGAAGCCCCGGGTCGGGGTGTCAGGCAAGGAGGAAGGGTACTGGCTGAGAGCTGGGGGTCGGGACAGAGCCTGGGAAGCTGGTCTCCAGTCTCAGTGCTGGGCAGGCAGCCCGTGCGCCCTCTCTCTCTGGCAGTGGTGTGCTAAGGTTGTGGGGATCTGGGTAAATAGTAGGAGCCCTGCTGGATGGTGTACCTGTGCTTGCACCCTGATACGGGGGGCTTCCTGCTGTGTGGGACCCTTTCCCTCGAGCCGAGGGGCAGCCATAATGGGCTGCATCTGAAGACCCAGGCCGATGGCTGCTGGGAAAATGAAACCGAAATCATGAAGCCACTGCCATCTGATTTTCTTTGTTTGAATATCCACAACACAGAACACTAATTAAGATACTTTGTAAAGGGGCTTTGGGAACACAAAAGAGTAAGAAAATATATCTCAGAGACTTCATGAATGTCTATATGTAATACAAAAGGAATTGAGAATAAAGGTTCAAGGAGACATGTAATACTTTCAACAATAAAGATTAAAAAAGAGAGAGAAAATAAAGGTTCACAAGTCAGCCCTATGTCTCAGAGTCATTTGTCTCCTCATACTTGTGTTTACACAGGATCCTGCCCAGGGCATTGGCCCACACATGGGCCACCACCACTGCTCATGTGAATGTCACCAAAGGACTATGGCTTTCTGAGGACCCCTGTGCCTTCCCCAGTCCCATCCACGCCGTGGTCAGAACATGTTGGGGGTGGGGAGGTGGCAGATTATACGCCATCACAATGTAGAAAGCAGCGTCCTCCCCTGGGAAGAGGGTAGTAATGCTCACTTTCTTGAGGTCTGAGTTCTTCCAGAAATGGATGCCCCAGGAGCCCAGGTAGCTTGCGGAGATAAGCCTCGAGCTGCTAGGACCCCGTCTGCTAATCTCATAATTCATGGGGATCTGGCCCATTTCAGGTCAGACCAGATGGGCGGGGACCGTCCCCCTAGTCTGCTGCTTCACCCAAGAGTGCCCACCCGCGTCAGCCAGAGCCATGTGCCTTCAGGGTACTGGAGAGTCTTGGGGGCTGGTGAAAGGGCTCCCCAGTGATTTGGGGAGGCAGGCCCTCTCCAACCACTGCTTGTTGCTCATGAAAGGTCAAGTTAAGTTGAAGCTCTCACACTAATGCTAGCACAGCACCAGCCACACTGGTAAAGAACCTTTCGCAAAATCTGCCGGGTTTCCAGCAGCCTCAGCTCTTGCTCCAGGCCTCAGCAGGAAGGAGGGTGTCTGGCTGTCTTGGCCAGTGCCTGACATAGCACATGCCCCTCAAATTCTCCTGTGGTCTCTGAGGTTAACCTTGCTTAACTAGTTCACAGGCTAGTGCGGCTGCAGAGATGAAAACGAGCCATGCTGCGGGGTGACCCATGCCTCCCTCAGATACTCTGCTGCAAAGGTGGGGCAGCGAGCACCGCCTGCAGAAGGTCAAGTCACAGGAACACGGTTCCGGCCCTCAGCCAGGTCTCCAGTTCTGTTCAACTGTTCCACTCACACTGTCAGCGCACCCCAGCTCTGGGCCCCGGCACCGTCCTCACCTTGGGGATCATGCAGGAAACAAAAGCAGGTAAAGTTACTGCTCTCAGAGCTCACACCTCGAGTGGGGGGTGGTGGTGAGTGGCAAGACTGTGGTGGGTGGT
This sequence comes from Myotis lucifugus, assembly GCF_000147115.1. NCBI lineage: Eukaryota > Metazoa > Chordata > Mammalia > Chiroptera > Vespertilionidae > Myotis > Myotis lucifugus. The sequence continues at coordinate 1,021,794 of NW_005871304.1, forward strand.
GTGGTAGGCACTGCCAGCAGTTGGGGAGCTGGGGGTTCAGGGGAGCGCTCTTTCCAGACCTGCATGACAAGACGGGGCAGGGTGCTCCAGAAGGAGCTGGGAATGCAGAGGCCCCGGGGAGCTGGGATGTTGCCCAGTGTGTCTGGGACGAGGAGCAGAAAGAGTAGGAGCCACAGGGACCTTGGTCAGGAGTTTGCTGTTGATTCTAAATGTGACAACACAGTGAGTTTGGGTAGTGGTTTGACAGGGCTTGATTTGAGTTTAAAAATATCCCCTGTTCCTCAAAGTTCACCCGGACGAAGAGGAAGAAAGGAGGCCGGCAGCCAGCTCACAGTGCCTGACACTGGAGAGGACTCCAAATGAACCACCTGCAAAATTTTTAAAAAGATAAAAGGAAGGGTGGGCAGGGCCTTCAGAAGATACGAATAAAAGGATCCAAAGATCCTCTGCACCTTCAGCAAACAATGGGCATTTCCGCTTGGCCAAACGCGGTAAGCAATCTGGTGATGCCCTGGGCACTGTGCTTCTCTGGAGTGGAAGTGAGTGTGCGATTGGGGGTGCGTGCTTGGGCACGACTGAGCGTGGGGTGATGATCGCGCCTGACCAGTTTATCTGTGGAGCACATCTTGGCACCATCCCCACGTGGTTGGACCTGCCTTATTAGCCTGTCTTGGGGAAAGGAACAAAATGTGATCATAACATACTTATGACTTTTCCTCTCACAGCAGTATTCTGCCCCAAAGCAATTGAACACACTCTTCTGCTGCTATCTTGGCAAACAAGGGGGCTAGACTGAGCCCTCCCCAGCAGTCCTGCGCCAGTCACAGGACCACAGGGTTCCACCAAAGATGCCAACTCTGGTGGGATTTTTTCATCCTTTCCTGCTCTTCCTTCTCCTCATCCCCCCTGCATCGAATTGTGGTCTTGGCATTCACAAACTGCCTGTGTTGCCAAGTGCTGACTTCAGATAACTCCAGAATAACCCTACAGAGGTGGAAAGACACAATTCCAAGCAATTCGCTTGGGTGGGGCCCCTTCAGGACAGCAGCTAGAAGTTATGCTGAAAGAACAGGTTCCAGTGTTCTCCTCTGTGGTTGCCGAGAGATGGCCCTTGTCTGTCAGCACCCAGGCCTTCAGGGTTCCCTAGGGAGGCCTTGAGGATGCCAGGGCCTGTCTGTAGTCGGAGCAAAATGCTGCACAGGCCCACGGCTGAAGTGTTAATTGAGAATCTCAGAGACATCTAGGTCTGTATCTATACTGCCCTGTGTGGGGCCACATGGCTATTCTCCTCACTCTTTGGCCTTCTAAGGATACTTTGCTTTTTTCAGCTCCATTTCTGGCAGTGAGTCCACAGATGAGGGATAGTGGAGAACAAGAGAGAAAGTTGAACCTAGAGAAAAAGAGATTTAAAAAACAACCAGAACAAAGAATTTAAGAGTAAGAAAGCAGAAAGAATGGTGGAAAAGAGAGAAGAGCCAATACAGACTGTCAGGGAGAAATCTAGGTTGAGAGTTACATTGTACTATTAAGTTTTTATTAATGATTTGGACAGACTGAGCCACATGAGCTACAATTATATTAGGTCTTCAGCACATCGATGCTTCTCCTTCCTCCCCTCCCTTCTACTCTCTCTAAAATTCAATGGGAAAAGCCTGGCCGGCGTGGCTCAGTGGTTGAGCGTCCACCTATGAACCAGGAGGTCATGGTTCGATTCCGGGTCAGGGCACATGCCTGGGTTGTGGGCTCCATCCCCAGTGTGGGGCATGCAGGAGGCAGTCAATCCATGATTCTCTCTCATCATGGATGTTTCTATCTCTCTCTCCCTCTCCCTTCCTCTCTGAAATCAATAAAAATATATTTTAAAAAATCAATGGGAAAAAATATCCTCAGGTGAGGATTAACAACAGCAGCAAAAAAGAAAGCATTGGCAAAAAAAACCCAAAACAAAACAAAACAAAAAAAAACCCCCCAACCCCCCCCCCAAAAAAAACCTGTAAAACAAAAACAAAAGGCATAAACTAAATAAAGATACATGAGGATTGGCAGAAAGTATTTGCATCAAATATGGCAGACCCAATGTTAATTGCCTTGATATCTATAAAACACCTACAAATCAATTTTAAAGAAACCAACAATCAGTCTGATGAAAAAATGAACAGCTTATAGCAGAGGAAGGACACGTGGCTTTATACAAGTATAGGCAAAGACGCTCAAGCTCACGCCTAAGAAGATAAATGTAAATTCATGTGATAGAGAAATGTTGTTTTTCACCTGATTAGCAAAGCTAAAATAATCTGATAAAATGTATCCGTGAAGGTGTGAGGAAACTCAGTCATGACAGCTGACGGGGCATAAATCAAACCTCTATGAAGGGTAATATCATAACATCTATATTTAAATTGTAAATATCCTTTGTCTTAGCGGTTCTATTTTTATGACTTTCTCAAGTATGTCAAGGATATACATTTCTGAGTTGTTTGAGTTGGCAAAAGATTGGGAACAAGCTAAATGTGTCCACCCACAGGAAATTCATTAAATGAAAATGATACATGTATCTGATGGCGTTCTGTGTAGCTGTTAAAGAAAATCGAACGCTCCTGTGTGCTGTTACAGAACCATCTCCCACACACATTATTAAGTGAAAAGCAAGCTGTTTTGGGAAAGAGGAGGTGGGGCTGGGGATGCATTCAGAGGAGACAGAAAGACTCATTTTTCAGTTTATCTCTGCAACAGATCTCCAAACCTATTTCCCCTTCCTTCTGGGCATACAGCTTGACGGACTTCCCCAGACTCCTATACATGGAGGAATGGAAATACTGAATTCTAGCTAATGAAACAGGGCTCAGTCTACAAAACTTTCCCATGTGCCAACCTTAATGCTTTTTTCTCCTCTGGTTGTGACTTTGGGAATCAGGTGTTGACATCAGAGTCACACAAAGAAAAGTGCCCGGGTCCCTCCTTTCGCCTGTAGGGGAACGAGAGTCTCAATGGGAACAGGGACTGGATTGCCGTTATGCACTGGAATTTACGGCGTATTTGCTTTGGCAGCTCTGTTAACTATTATGATGTCCTTTTGATAATCACACTAGCGCTTCAAAGGAAACAAGAAACCACACACACACTGCTGGTTTCTTTCAGACTGTGGATCAACACCTTTGCCTGGTACTTTTCATAGCTGGGCCTTGGGCCACCTCTTTGGCCTCAGTCCAGGGGCTGGAGCCTCAAACAGCAACCCAGGCACTTGCCTGGATGTGTCCCTTTCCTCTGCTCCTCTGCTGTGGAAACCTCCTGCCAGGTGTCCTCACCTCTTCCTCGGGCTTTTGCTGACAGTTATCTGGCTGGAATGCACACATTTGACAAGTACCCATCCTCCTCACTATTCAACACCTCTCACTCCTCCCAGCATCCTCAGTGCCCAGCCACCGATGTCCATGGAATAAAACAGTTTGCGAGATCCTAACTTCCACCCCTGCCTTCCTGTAGTCCATTCTCCACAGACGAAGAAATCAGTAAGTTTAAGAGGCAGATGAAGTCATCCTTCCGTTCTAAACTCCTTACCACCACCTCTAAGGCCATACCTGCCTGGGCCCCGCCCACATTCCTCCTCACCTCCCCTCCCAACACTCTCCCCTAGTTCACCTGGCTCCATTCTTTCCATTTCTCTAACACGTGCCAGGGTGATCCCAATTCCAGGCCCCTGCACTTGCTGCCCCCTCCCCCCCCCTGCAATGCTCCTAGATCTTTCACTTTACAATCCAGGCCTCACATGCCCCTTCCTGGCCATGGGACCTAAAAATCAATGCCTTCTGCCCCACCCTGTCTTCACCCTGTTCATTCCCTTCTCATTCCTGCACCGTCTGCAACCGTTCGCCTTCGGGTTAACGTCGGCCTCTCCCACTAGTGCAAGGCCCGGAAGTCAGGCCAGGGGCGCTGCGGTTCAGGCCTGGACACCTTGGGTTCCGGCGCTGCAATCGCGAGGTCGGGCCATCGCACACACGCGGGGCCACGCCCCGAGGAGTGCGGGGCACCGAGGGGGCACGCGAGGGAGGGCCTCAGCCGCGGCCAGCGGGGGCTTCCAGCCCCATCCCAGCCACTCCCCTCCGCGGGCGCTGCAGCCTCGGGGCAGCTCCCGCCCCGAACGTGGGGGGAGCGGCCGAGCACGCCCCCCCGCGCCCCGGTTCGGCACCAGCTGGTTTGGCGGGCCGCAAAGGGGGGGGGAAAAAGGTCGGGGAACGCTGGGGAAGCCCTGGGGCGGGGGGACGGAAAACCGGTTTCGGGTTGGAAGAATGTTTGGGGGCCGTTGCGTCCGCCGGCCCCCGGCCCTTCGGGCCGGGGTGGGGCCGCCGCCTTCTGGTCCCCCGCCCACCAAAGGCGGTGCGGCCCCCCTTCCAGGAGGCCCAAAGGCTTTCTAACAACAAAGGTGAGGCCGTCGGCCCGGCGGAGGGATATGTTCTTCTCCGGGGAACGGAGCCCGGGGGGGCAGGCCCCAGGC
>NW_005871304.1:1026385-1047139 GCF_000147115.1 Myotis lucifugus
CTCGGGGCCTCAGTTTACCCGGGTGCCCGCGGTTGGACTTGGCGCGCACCTTCCCCCCTGCGAGCACGTGGGCCCCTGCACCGCCTCTGACAGCCCCTGTGGCAGAATCCGCCTGGGACCTGGGTCCCACCGCCTCCGCTGCCTGCGGAACGGCGCCTGCCCTCCGTGTCCCCATCCTCCCTCCTTCGGCCTTGGCTTTCAGGCCTCGGCCGCCGCCGTGTCTGCGCAGGGTCTTCATCGTCACCCACTCGAAGGACGTTTTTGCAAGTCGCTCTTTGCAGGAACTTTTAAGTCGTTTCCTTGGTCATTGTTGCCCCCTCCACTCCTGCTCTTGCCCCAGGGAGTCCGGACGGAAACACCGGGGAGGGGGGAGGGCTTTTCAGCGAAGGCTCACGACTCTGCTGAGGCGGAGGCCAAGGCCGCGGGCGCCCCGGCTGCTTTGGCGGCTGGGAGTGGGGAAAGGCGGGGACGGCCGCCCCTGGTGCCGTTCTGGTCGTGTCCGCCTCCCAAGAGCTGGCTTTCTCTGACCAAACCGAGGAGAGGCTTCCCAGGGTAACACCGATTCCCACTGGCGATGCCTTGCTCACACAGGACTTTGTGATATTCTCTCTTGACCTGTGAGTTTGGGTAAAGTGCTGGAATTCGCAGAGAAGGAAGTCAGTTACGAGAGTTCATTTGTGTGTGCAGAGGTGGAGTTGCTGCCCTTCTCCGAGCCCTGGTTTCTTCTGTGAAGTGGGAAGGGGGTTGTAGGCCATGCCTTCCGCCAGCACAGGGCCTCATCCACTCCTGATGGCACTTCCAGAAGTAGCAGCTTCCAGTTCCCTGCACAACCTTTTGTACGGGAACCATCCTAAGCATTTACTGTTTTGCTGTTTAATCCTTACAACAGCCTTTGGAGGTAGGTACTGTGGTTATCTCCATTTGACAGATGGAGAGACTGAGCTACTGAGAGGTTTAGTGCCTTGCCTCAAGGCTGAGGTCCGTGGCAGAGTTGGGGTTCACATCTAGATCCGGAAGAGGAAGCTCCTACCCAGACGGTCCTACGGTGCTGTTGATGCACCTCTGGGGGGGGCTAAAGGGAGAGTCGGCCCCCAGGTGACTACTTTCAATAGCAACGTCAGGCCCAGAGTTTGGCTGCAAAGCTGCACACAGGTGATGGGTAAAGGCACATTCACTTGATGTTAGGGAATGTTTCCAGAGAATAAAAACAAAGTGTCCTTTGTATAACACAAGCCAGAAGTGCTGCAGCTTTAATTCCCTCGGTGTAGGCTGTGTAAGAAGTTCATGCTTGAAAGACTTGACTATCAAAAGAGAGTTGCCCTAACCGGTTTGGCTCACTGGATAGAGCATCGGCCTGTGGATTCAAGGGTCCCGGACTCAAGGGTCCCGGGTTTGATTCTGGTCAAGGGCATGTACCTTGGTTGCGGGCACATCCCCAGTAGGGAGTGTGCAGGAGGCAGCTGATCGATGTTTCTCTCTCATTGATGTTTCTAACTCTCTATCCCTCTCCCTTCCTCTCTGTAAAAAAAAAAAAAAAGATCAAGCAGAGCCCTACTGGTTTGGCTAAGTGGATAGAGCCATCCATCTGTGGACTGAAGGGTCCCAGGTTCAAGGGCATGTACCTTGGTTGTGGGCACATCCCCAGTAGGGAGTGTGCAGGAGGCGGCTGATCCATGTTTCTCTCTCATCAATGTTTCTAACTCTCTATCCCTCCCTTCCTCTCTGTAAAAAAATCAATAAAATATATTTAAAAAAAAAAGATCAAGCAGAAATATCATGTCATGGAGGGAGAGGCTTCAGCACCCAGAACCTTTGTGGCCACATGGAGGTGAGAAAAAGGGGTACAAACATACACAGGTCTGGTATATAACTTGAGTCCTGTTCTCCAGATTTAGTCTGGGAATGTAAGTTGGGAATGTAAGTTGGGGGAGTGGAGTGAATTCTTCCTGAGGCTTTTTTCCCCCCAAGTTGTTGTTTTTTTTAAATCTCACCAGAGGGTATTTTTTCCCATTTATGTCTAGAGAGAGTGGAAGGGAGGTAGGAGGGGGAGAGAGACACACACACTGATTGGTTGCCTTCTGCAAGCGCCCCCCACAGGGACTGGGAAACCTGCAACTGAGATATGTGCCCTTGACAGGGAATCGAACCCAAGACCCTTCGGTCCACAGACCTGAGCTCATAACCGGCCAGGGCACCTGTGGCTTTTTTCTATCAGATTTTTGGAGATCATAAAAGTAATACGTGTTCACTGTATAAAAATGCAGAGTACTGTAAAACTTCCCCATATCCTAAGGCATTTCCTGTTAGCAAATAATTGGGGAATGACTTGCAGACATTTTCTCTGTATTTGTGTGTGTGTGAGAGAGAGAGCACCAGATTTTTTTTTTCATAGATGAGATTGGAGCACTTTCTGTTCTGAAGCTGTCTCATTGAACAATGTATCTGCATTCTCTCTCACAGTGGGTACTTTCACATGTTCCTATTCTCCCCAAGGACTGCAGTCTCCCAGCATGCTGGCACTGCTCCTCTTAAAGCTCCTTGGGCTGTTTTTTTTTTTCTCATCTGAGGGTATGTTCCCCATTGATTTTTAGAGAGAGTGGAAGAGAGAAAGATAGAAACATTGATGTGAAACACATTGATTGGTTGCCTCCTGCATGTGCCCCAACCAGGGCCTGGGCCAGGGAGGAGTCTATAACCGAGATAAAGTGCCCTTGACAGGAACTGAACCCGGGACCCTTTGGTCCGCAGGCCCACACTTTTTATCCACTGAGCCAAACGGGTTAGGGCTGTTTTCAGTGTTGAGTTACTGCAAACCTCGCTGGCAAGAATGCCAAGGCCTATTCCTAAACTTTTGAGCTTTTCACCAGGGGCTCAATACAAAGCTGACATTTCCCTGGGGGTTATCAGTTCCTTGAAATTCAATCAGTTGTTCTGGTGTCTAAAGTCTGGAGTCTCCCCAAAAGGAGATATTCTGACCTCTTTTGAAGCTGTGAGGATGAAATGGGGTCGTCCTCGTACAGCCCTTAGCACCTGCCTGGCTCATGACTACTGGTCCTTCCACATTTACCGCAGCCTTAAATAGCAGTGGGGATAACGAAGCTGTTAAGTTTTCAAGATAATATGATAAAACTCCATTTTATGCGGGTGCTGTTGGAGTTGTAATTTGTTTCCTGAATGAGGGTTTGGGGTGAATTAAATTTGTGTCTCTATTCTTAGCCTCTTGACATCAACACTCAGGAACTAAAGAGAAAACTGACAAAAAGGGAATTAGGAAAGGATCTCTCTATGAACTTTCTGATGACAACAGTAATACATCCTCAGTGAAGCATGTGTGTCTTGAGGACATGTGTAGTATCCCCCAATCCAGTGGTTTTCCATCACTTATGATACATCCGGCCATGTGCGGAAGGCCTGTACCTACATTTTTACTTTGCATTCTACCACCAACTCTGTGAGCCAGGCGTTTACTGCTGTCCCATCTTACAGATGAGAAAACCAACTCTAGCATGCATGCCCTTGGCCTCCTGCTGCCTCATGACCAGGCTTTATGGTCAGGAAAAGGCTGTAAATATTTAAGGGACAACGGAATGGACTGTTTGAAATTAGGAGGGAGGAGCTGTGCTCCTAGCACTGAGATTAGACTATTGACTGCTGCTCAGTAAATATTTACTGAGGGAATGAATGATTGAAACCATGTTTACACTTTGTGCTCTTGTAGCAGGGAATGGGAAACAAATATTTCACCCCTTCCCCGCCCTCCTGCCCCTCCTGAGGGAGGAGAGTGAGTTACAAACTAGAAGTCTGCTGTTCCCTCCAGGGCCCTAGGCTAGCAGCTCTAGGTACACACCCAGAGGTCCCTCTGCCCTCCCTCCCCCCTCTGTTGCCCCCTGACCCTGAGGTCTGTTCCTCACTCCTGCCTGTTTGTTTCCACTTGTCACTTTGTGGGTTTGCTGGTTGACTGAGTCTTTCCTGCCCAGGATGGTAGCACAGGAGGCAGGACTCGGCCGTTCACTCAGTGCCTGGCACTCAGTGCAACTTACTGACTGTGGAGGAGTGAATCCAACCTCTGTGAGTTTTGCCAACAGTCCAGATTCAAAGTGTCTAGAGTGGCTAGAGTGTCCCTCTGCTTCTAGAAACTAATGAGGAAGTGGGAGCTGGGAGGCCCCTATCCCAGGGTGACCGAGTTACGCGGTTATGTAAGTCAAGCTTTGGGTTTCTGGCAGGAGATTACAATGCGTTTGGCGTGGACTCTGCCCTGGTGCTTATTCAAGAGAAATAACTGAAACTCCTCACTGGGAGCAGGACTTCCGCAGAGGCTCGGTTCCAGAACCTTCCTGCCCTGGTCCCTCCCCAGAGGAAGGGAAGTCCCCTGAAGGCCAGCTCCAGGAGAAGGGAAATGGGAACCCTACGCAGAAGGAAGATTCCAGGTTCCTGCAAACCCAGGATTATCTTATCAGTTTGGAGGGAGGATGATTGTTGACAATTCAACAATGGAGACTGAGCCAGCAAATTCAGGCCAGAGAGTGGTCTTTCCAGGTTTCGTAGTCGAAGATCGGGGACAGGGGTGAGGACAGTGGGAATTTAGCCAGACTGGCCCACCTCTCTGCTTCATCCTTCATGATCTTTGCAAAATAACAATCAGAACTTTTCTAGGACAAACTAATTTAGTATGCTGCTGTGCAGGACCAACACAGAAGGATACAGACCTACCTGGCCCTTGCTCCTAGGAATCTCACACCTGAGACAGCCTCAGGATCTAAGTAGTGTCTGTGCAGGGGTGAGACTCCACTATGAGGGGGGGGGGGCCGTTTAGCAACTTTACACCCCCTGTTGCATTTAATCCTCACTTTAGCCCCCAGGTGTTGGCTCTACTCCTCCCATGAGACTCCCTCTCCTCCACACCCCCCAGGAGGAGGAGGCTGACTCTCAGGGCAGGTGTGCGGGTTCCACCAGGGCACAGCCGACCAAGACCAACTTGAACTCCGGTCTACCTGGCTTCAGGCCTGAGCTCTTTCTGCCACACCTGTTTCCCCCACTGGAAACTACCCATCACCCACTTCCCAGCCCCCCTGCCCCTCCTTTGGGAAGAAAAAAGGTATCATTTCTTTAAGATTAAATGATCAGCCAACTAATCTGAAACCGCACAAACATATTTCCAAAGAATCTGACTGGTGTTTACCCACACTCTCCTGCCAAATGCCAAGAGCCTTTTGCTGTAGGTGCACAGCTGCGGATTCCCCCGTGATGGCGGGGCAGGGATTGCGCTGAAATACCAAATTTGAGCCTGGGAAAGTGACCTTTGGTCGGCCCTTTCCTGACTGGCTCCTTGCTGTCACCACCGCCGTCACAGCATTGCACTTCCTCCACGGGAGGCTTGATGCAAGCACTGGGAACTGTCGCATGCCCTTTATGAGGGTTGCTATAGTGATTTCCAAAGGCTGGGGGTGGGGGGGGTGTGCCTTGCCCCATGGGACACAAGTAGGAGGAAAAGTGCCCAGATTCATCCGGGTTCTAGTCTCGACCCCTGCTCTTGAGCACGGAGCTGGGCCAGCCCTCCCTGGGCTCTGCTGGCCCCGAAATCTCTGCCCTGGATTGAGCTCTGCCCTTGGCTTTGCTTGGTGCTCCTTTTGATCAGTCAGGCTCTAGTCAAATGCCCGCTCCTAGAGGCCCTTCCCCGTCATCCCAGCTCAAGTTCTCCATCTCCCCCCGCCCTCTAGAACCGTCCCTGGATCCAGTTTTTCTCCTTTGCACTCGCCCTGGCAGTCTGAGGTTGCCTTGTGTATTTGATTGCTTCTTTATTTTCTATGCCCAACAGAATGCCAGCTCCATGAGAAAGGTCCTCATGGGGTTTGGTTTCCAGTGTCCGCAGCCCTAGAACTGTGCTGGCTCATCGCCGGTGTTCACTAAGTGTTTGCTGAGTGGACAAAGGAATAATCTGCCTCGATTCTCCACAACCCTGTGCACTAGTGTGTTAAAGGAAAGATGGTTGCAAATTCTTTGCAGCTTCTCCCAAGGAGAGGTGGGGCCTCCTCTTTTCCTTCCCCTTGAGTCTGGACTGAGCCTGTGACTCACTTTGATGAATGAAATTGGGTGTCAGAAACGAGGCCATGTGACTTCTGGAGCTAGATCTTACGAAACCTGTCAGCATCTGCCCGGGTCTCTTGGAACATTCTTTCTGCGCAAGCCAGCTGTCATGAGAGTCTGACTAGCCTAAGTCCACCATACGGTCAGGAAGCCCAAGCAGCCATGTGGTGCCAGATGCAAGTGAAGAAGCCATCTTGCACGTCCAGCTCCAGGCACCCTGGCTTTGCAACCACCTGAGCCCAATCAATGGACACAACTGTTAGATAATAAGTCAATTTAAGCCATCACATTTTGAGGTGATGTTACACAACTGATAAGGTAGGAAGATAACTCTTCATTTTTCAGATCAGAGAAACCAAGGCACTGAAAGATCCAATGACTTACCCGAGGTCAGTCGGCAGAGTGGGCACTCCAGCTCGGATAATCTCCAAGGCCTGTGGCTTTTAACCTCGTGGTCACATCATTGAATTAATTTATATGTTCCTCCTGATTTTTTGTTTCACATCAGTTTCGGGTTGAGAACTGGTCCTGAGAACTTTCTGCCTTCTCATTGTAGATCTTCATAAACAATGAGTGGCATGACGCTGTCAGCAAGAAGACGTTCCCCACCATCAATCCCTCCACTGGGGAGGTCATCTGTCAGGTAGCTGAAGGGGACAAGGTGAGAACTGGTGGCTTACCTCGGGGAAGGGGTGGCAAGGGTAATTTAATTTTCTACTTAATATGTTCTTGTATGATGGGAGCTTTGCCGTGTGTGTATTGCTTTCAAAACTAAAAAATGGCAATTAAAATTTTTGAGTAAATGAATCAACAGAAACTCTTCCTTGCAGACAAAGGTGCTAGTATGCGAGCTCACTACATACTGTTGTGGATTGTAGACATGGAATTGAACTTGAGAACATCTGCTCCAGTCTCTCCTTCCCAGAGCTAGATGGAAATCTTGTTGAGTAGAATTTGGGTTTCCTGAGATCTAGCTCAGGTGTTGGTAGTATGTCTTGTTTTCATTATATATACTCATAGTAATTACATAGTAATAGTTAACTAAAATTTTTTATATTATACTTTTAATAAAAATATGTATTAATAGAAAAGGCATTACAAATAATTCAAGAATACCTCCTTCCCTCTGCTTTAAGACAGTCTTCTACATTCATGATTAAGGCCTGCTGCCTTTGCTAAAAGCAAATGAGAATACTCTTCTGGGTTGTAGGGTAGTCTGACAGCAAATGTGATGAATGAGAACCGTGCTCCCTACTTCCTGAGATGCATCTCTTATCAAAAATGCTAGCTGGTTTAGCTGGGTTGATTTTACAGCTTCCCAAGGAGAGGGAAGCTGGTACACCTGCACTTGCTGGACACTGCCAATTGTCTGAGGGGGAATGTTAATTAAGTTCATGGAGCTTGCTTCCTTAGGAAGGGGGAACATGGTCAAATCCTCAGCACTGACCCCGGAGTGCCTTTCCCTCCAAAACTCACTGGGGGGTTTTGAAATAAAAATACAGAAATGGAAACGCCAGGGTCCTCATTCCCTCCGTGACTCCTGGGAAGGAGAGCCGGAAGCTCAGCAGGTGGAGCCCTTTGGGGCGGGGAAGGACTGTACAGGCATTGCTGTTGGGCAGTGGGGTGGGCAGTTTATGGAGGTGGCTGTTGCTCAGAAGGCCTGAGCTGCCTCGCTGGGTGTTTTCCAGGAAGATGTGGACAGGGCAGTAAAGGCTGCTCGGGCCGCCTTCCAGCTGGGCTCGCCCTGGCGCCGCATGGATGCCTCCAACAGGGGTCGGCTGCTGAACCGCCTGGCCGACTTGATTGAGCGGGACCGGACCTACCTGGCGGTGAGTTCTCAGCCCCCTTCCCTCTTGTCCCACATGGCGAATGGGTTCAGAGCATCCCATAGACAACCAGGAAGGGGCCACAGTGCTGACAAGTAACTGGTCAGAATGGCAGAGGCTGGGTCCCTTTGGGATATGTCCTTGCACCAACCAAAGGAGTCTCTCTTTTGATGCAGTGGGTTTGGCTAAGCAAGGAGACTAGGGGAGAGAGGAGAGCCATGTTGGGGAGCCTTCCCAGGAGAGAAACCCCCAGGGATGGACACATCTCCTGTGCATCCTTCTCCCTGGCTGCCAGAGGCAGAAAAAGCCAGGAGGCAGTACCCCTTCCTCTCGCCTATCCATTCTGTACATAGTGGCCAAAGTGACCCTTCTAGAAGGCAAATTATGTCATGGAGCTCCACTCCGAGGCCTTCCATGGCATCCTGTATCCTTAGGATAAAGTCCTGTTTCCTCAGTGTGGCCTGCAAGGCCCTGCCTGGTCTGGCTCCATCTCCTAACTCATGCTGGACCATGGCCCTCACACATAGCTCAGCTCACCTGCCTGTGCCCAGCTTCTTGACTACCAAGCTGCTTTGAGCATCAGGGCCTTTGCACATGCTGTTCCCTCTGCCTGGAGTGTTCTTCCCTTCATCGCCATTTGTACCTTCCCCCTTTGCCCAGTCACCTCCTACATGTCCTTCAGGTTGGAGTTTCTCAGACTGGATTGGGCAGCCTGGCCTTCTTCTTCCTAGCACTCTTAACCCATGTGATTGATGATTCCTATCTTTCTTCACTGGCTCTTTGCTCTGGAAGCTCCTTGTTAGTCTCTGTATTCCCACCCTGGATCTGGCATAGAGCAAACTGAAAACAATGTGTTTGTGAAATGACTGACTGAGAAGTTGGTGCATCATTCTCCTCATCTCCCTGCTCATTCTCCCTGCCCTGCCTTTGGAGAGGGAGGGCCACTGGCCCAGAAATGCTGTGATATTCAGTGGCCCCAAGTGGCCACAGCCTTTCTTAGCCCATGCTGAGCCTCTATGTTGCTTGTCACTTATTTGCTTTGTTTCATTCCTGTGCCAGTATGTCTGTGCTGATCTTGTTCTTTTTTTTAGGCCTTGGAGACCCTGGATAATGGCAAGCCCTATGTCATCTCCTACCTGGTGGATTTGGACATGGTCCTCAAATGTCTTCGGTAGGGCCTCAGGCTTCCTGGTCTTTGTCCTGGCCATGCCAAAGGGGAGGGAGTACTGCTGGGGAGGTAGAAATAGGATAATGTAAACAGATCATGAGACTTGGAGAAATGTGTTCTACTGGACTCCATCTCAGGGGAAAATCCCTCAGTACCGAAATTATAATCCTATACTAGAGGCCCAGTGAATTTCGTGCACTGGTGGGGTCCCTAGTGGCTGCCGGCTGCCGGCCGGGGCCTCCCTCCCTTCCCCTGGTGGCCGCAGCTGGCCAGGGCCTCCTCCTTTCCCCCAGCTGACCCCACCCCCTGGTCGAACTCCCAGACGAATTCCAATAAATTTATTATATTTATATAATAAAAGCCTAATATGCAAATTGTCCCCTTGGGCAGTCGTTCAATTGGGAGACCGGGAGTACGACCACTCGCTATGATGTGCTGACCACCAGGGGGTGGCACAGAACATGGCAGGCATTGGCGATGCACTGCAACCTCTTGCCGGCTACCTGGGGGCAGGGGTGACGGGGATGGAGGTGCGGTGAGAATGCAGGGTATCTATGAGCCCTCCCCACACCTGCGCAGCCTCTTCCTGGTGAGCCGGGCCGCAGCCACCGGGACCGCAGGGGCCAGTCGGGCTCCCTGTGGGTTCACACAGGAGCCCGTCTGCGAGGCCGGCAGGGAGAGAGCGTGCTGCCCGCCCGGCTTCCGTGTGGTGCCGCTGGGCAGCCCAGAGGCCCATGGTGCACCCTGGCCTGTGGTGCCCGGCCACACTCACTGTATCTCCACGTGGGGACTCAGGGGGAGGGGGGCGTGTGGGGACCCGGGGGCCCAGGTGCTGCCCAGGGCCTAGAGGTCAGCTGGGACCTGCCCTTCCACACCAGACGCTTGCGCTTCGATTGCCAGCCAGGCCTAGGGACTGCGCCCGTGTATGAATTTCGTGCACTGGGCCTCTAGTCTAGTCATAAATGTTTCTCAATTCTTGAGTCAGTTTTGGTAATTTACGTTTTAGTTGGATTTGTCCATATCATCCAGGTCAGGGGTAGGGAATGTATAAGGCCTGTGAAACCATTTTGTCTGGCCCTGCCAAGGCATTAGGGTAAGTTAATTAAATATCTGACCAAATATAGCAGCCTAATGTTTAAGTTGATCATTTTGTATGGCCCTTGAATGATGTTCTAAATATCCAAATGGCCCTTGGCAGAAAAAAGGTTTCTAGGTTGTCCAGTTTATTGGCTTCAGTTGTTCATAGTATTCTCTAATAACCCTTTTTATCTCTGTGAGTTCGATCAGAATATCCTCACTTTCATTTCTGATTTTAGTTATTTATGTTGTCTCCCTTTTTTCCTTAGTCTAGCTGAAAGTCTGTCAATTTTGTGAATGTTTTCAAAGAACCAACTTTTGACTTTGTTGATTTTGTCTATTATTTTTTATTCTCCATTTCATCTATCTCTGCCCTAATCTTTATTTCCTTTGTGTTAGTTTGATCAAAAACATTTTAGTGACCAAGAAATAAAAGATGAGGAATGGGAGCTTTGTTAGAGCTCTTTGTCAGTCTGATCTGGACCCACAGGGCAAGGACTCTTTAAAAAAAAACAAAACAACTTTTTTTTTTTTGTATTTTATTGATTTCACAGAGGAAGGGAGAGGAAGAGAGAAACAATGGTGAGAATCATTGCTCAGCTGCCTCCTGCATGCGCCCTACTGGGGACTGAGCCTGCAACCTGGGCATGTGCCCTGACTGGGAATTGAACTGTGACCTCCTGGTTCATGGGTTGACATTCAATCACTGAGCCACACCAACCGGGCCAGTCAGAACTCTTAAAGCCACTAGGTCTCACTGCTGCCCACTCCTACCCCTAGCTTCTCTCTTTTCTCGACCACCACCAGACTCCTTCAGGCCAGTCTGCATGTTGGAATCTGACTGCCCACACGGGGACTTGCTTCTCTCTGTGATTCTAGCCAGACCAAGTGGCATTCTCAGTCTCTTAGAGATCACTGTGCAAGTAACAGCTGTTTCCCCATGACCACATGGACTGAGGTGGAGAAGGAGAAGCAGTACCAGAAAAGTCGGGTTGGGCAACCTAACAGGTTCTCAGCCAGGGCAGCTATGTCACTGGGAGACAGTGGGCAGTGTCTGGAGACATTTTTGGTTGTCACAACTGGGTGGGAAGGGGTGCAGCTGGCATCTAGTGTGTAGAGGCCAGGGACGCTGCTAAATATCCTCCAAGGCACCAGATTTCCTGAAATAAAAGCAGACCTGAAAGCTCCCACCACAAAGAATCATCCAGCCCCACATGTCAACAGTGCCCCCATCGAGACCCTTGACGCCCCAGAGCGAGCAGCCTGGCAAGTCTCGGGCAGCGCCCTCGCCTCCCTGGGTTGCAGCAGTGTGCCTTTGTGCTGATTAAGTAACTGTTCTGAGGCGTGCAAAACATATAGTACAGACCTGGGAGGAAGGGAACAGCGACGCCTTAACCTGGATAGGTTGGCAACTCCCTGGCTAGTTTTCTCCCAGGGTCACAAACCCTGGTCAACTTTGGTCTCAGGCTAACTGTCAGACACAGTCATTTCAGACATCTTTCTTTTACATTTTTCCGACTTCCCTGGAAACTTAACCATCACATGCTATGCACACATGCTGCTCTTTTCTCCCCTATTTGCCGGATCACTTGTGTCCCTGTGTCTAGGTAATAAGCTTTGCGAGGCGTGGGGCCCAGCTGATGACTTGTTTTTCTGGTGACTGCTCTGCATACAGGAAGTGCCAGCTGTTAGATGGGTTTGCACATTTCTACCAGATCTGACCCACGGTTGTCAGATGCTGGGCTGGTGCAGCAGTCAGTTTAATAAATCTGAATGCTTATTAAAAGTACCCATTCCATGCCCGGCTGGTGTGGTTCAGCAGTTGACGGTTGACCTATGAACCAGGAGGTTACGGTTTGATTCCTGGTCAGGGCACATGCCCGGGCTGCTTGATCCCCACTGAGGGGCATGCAGGAAGCAGCCAATCAATGATTCTCTCTCATCATTGATGTTTCTGTCTCTCTTTCTTTCTGAAATCAATAAAAATACACTAAAAAAACAAACAAACCGATTCCTGGGCATCCACCCCAGAGAGCCAGCTTGAGAAAACGAAGTGGGCTCTCGGAATTTGGTGTTTTCTGAGCATCCTAGGTGAACGTGGGAATCAGAGGTTAGTTCCCTGAAGTGGATTATTGTGACCTTAGCAGTTAAGTCGTTCTGGGAACAAGCCAAGAGCAAGGGCAATGATCAGAAACACCCAGGTAGACAGTTTGAGGTTTCTCTTTCTGCTGGGATATACAGGGGTCCCTGACAGTCACTGATTAAGTCTGGACTTTTTCTTTTAAAGTTATTATGCCGGCTGGGCCGATAAGTACCATGGGAAAACCATTCCCATCGATGGGGACTTCTTCAGTTACACCCGCCACGAGCCTGTGGGTGTGTGCGGGCAGATCATCCCGGTGAGTGTTAGCCTTATAATAAACCAGTGAAGTGTATCGGGAGCGCCTTGAGGTGTAGCAGTCTCCAGCAGGCTCGGGGGTGCAAATGTGGGCTTTGACAAAGCCAGCTTGGGTTCAGGGCCCTGCCCCGCCACTCATGAACTTTGTGACCTTGGGGTGAGTCACTGTCCCCCGTAAGCTTGAGTTTCCTTATCTGCAAAGTGGGAGGGAACACAGACCTGTCTTAGGGGGGAAGGGCAGGGAGGACTGAATACAACAGTTTAGCTTCATATGAAGCAGCACCCAGGAAAGTGAGTCCCTGTTTCACCCTGCCTCGGCCATCTGTCTTAAAGCTACGATTGAGTTGGGGGAGGGGGACAGAAGGGGTTCAGGGAGTCACTCTCTGTGGCCTGGGTCCAGGAGTGACTATTGTTTACTGCAGTGGAACTTTCCGCTCCTGATGCAAGCGTGGAAACTGGGCCCTGCCTTGGCGACTGGGAACGTGGTTGTGATGAAGGTGGCTGAGCAGACGCCACTCACCGCCCTCTACGTGGCCAACTTGATAAAGGAGGTGTGTGGCTGTCCGCCTGGACCTCTGGGTGCTCTTCTACAAGCTTTCTCTACTGGAGTTCTGAGGAGGGTCCTGGGTCCAAAGTGAGGGGTGTTTGCAGAGCAGGGGCGAAGCACCCTGTCACCACACTTCAGCCAAAGAGGCCCCATCTTCCCTGTTTTCTACTTTGGGCTTCATTGTAAGACCCCTTTGAATAATGAAATTGTTCCAAGTGAATACCAGGGGGGAGTGACAACAGCCACAGGGAACCCCGAGACACGTGCTTCTTGCTGTGCTGTTAGCATCCCGAGCGGCTCCCCATAAGACTCCTTCTGCTCACCTGTGTCCGGGTCCCACTGCCGTGGCGTCTCTGGGAAGGGATGTGTGCTCCTCTGCCCAGGCTTTGGAGTGGGAGAATGATGCCGTGTCTCCTGGTTGTTTGCACACAGGCTGGCTTCCCCCCCGGCGTGGTTAATATTATTCCTGGATTTGGTCCCACGGCTGGGGCTGCCATTGCCTCCCACAAGGATGTGGACAAAGTGGCCTTCACAGGCTCCACCGAGGTAAGGCGTCCCCAGGACCTCAAGCTTGCTGGGTGTTGGGTTCAAGTTCTCACTATCCCGAAAGGATGATGCATTCGAGATACATGTGTTCATTCAACAAGTAGGTACAGTGGTGGCTTTGTGCCTAGCTGAGAATGTAGAGGTGAGGAGCACCCCATCCTTGCCCAGTGTGCCGTGTGCAGGGGACCACACGCACACATCGTGGGAGGGAGGCAGGGTAGTGGGTTTGAGCTCTGCTAGACATGGGTTGCCTGAGTGTGAATTCTGACTCCACGTTAACCAGCTGTGTGACCTTGAGTAAGATGCAGCCTGAGATGCAGCTCCCACACTTTTAAAAAATATATATATTTTTATTGACCTCAGAGAGGAAGGGAGAGGGAGAGAGAGATAGAAACATCAATGATGAGAGAGAATCACTGATCGGCTGCCTCCTGCACGCCCCACACTGGGGATTGAGCCCACACCCCTTCAGACCGCAGGCCGACGCTCTATACCAGGGGTGGGCAAATTTTTTGACTCGAGGGCCACAATGGGTTCTTAAACTGGACTGGAGGGCCGGAACAAAAGCATGGATGGAGTGTTTGTGTGAACTAATATAAATTCAAAGTAAACATCATTACATAAAAGGGTACGGTCTTTTTTTTTTTTTTTTAGTTTTATTCATTTCAAACGGGCCGGATCCGGCCCGCGGGCCGTAGTTTGCCCACGGCTGCTCTATACACTGAGCCAAACTGGCTAGGGCAGCTCCCACACTTCTAAATCAAGGAACAGGGTCGCTCCTACCTCTGAGGCCATTGTGAGGATTGAACTCAATGCACACAAAGCACTTAGCACAGTGCTAGTTATGTAGGTGGCGCTCAGTGTAAAAGCCACACAGCAATAACTCTGCTGTGTCATACTATCACTGTCATCCTAAGAGCTCAGGGTGGGGCAGCGATGGTACGTGGATGGCCAGATTTGGCGACATTCTCCAGGTCTCTTATAATCTAGCTTCTCACTTGAGTTGTGGGTCCTCTGTTGTGTCTATGAGAGCATTTGGTTGTTTCTCTCTGCACTGAGAGCTGGTCTCTGTTTCTGCTTCCCGGCAGGTTGGCCGCCTAATCCAGGTCGCTGCGGGGAACAGTAACCTCAAGCGGGTGACCCTGGAGCTGGGGGGGAAGAGCCCCAACATCATCATGTCAGATGCTGATAGTAAGTTTGCAGGGCGAGGTTTGGCCATGAAGGGAGCCACTAGCTGTCCATGCTGTGTTCCCTCACCTGGCAGTCCTTATTGTCCATCAAATCCATTTCTGGGCCAGGGCCTCGGGATGAAGGCCAGGCTCTTCAGCAGGCCCTCCAGCCAGCACGACCCAGCCTCTCCCGCTTCTCTCCTCTCTGCTCCCTGTAACCCAGCCAGCTGAGCTGCTAGTGCCCAGCTGTGCCCACGCTTTCTCAGACCAGACCACTCTTCTTCCATGACATCCTTTCTCCTGGTCCTACTGAGGAGCTCCCAGATCTGCCCTTCTCGAGGGAGCCTTCCCTGCCCGCCATAGGCTGGCTGGGCTGGTCCCCCAGCTGCCCCTGGTTCCGTCACCACTGTGATCATGTCTGTCTGCCACTGGGTCTCTACACACAGAAGGGAGAGCTCTGGTCCTTCTTGTTCTGGCACATGGTCTGGCACCCAGCAGGCGCCATGCTGTCGGTGGCGTGAAAGGGTTGAGGAGGTCGGCAGCCACTGGGGCCAGGGTCGTCTTTCTCTCCTAAGGGTCGTCTCTCTGCCTCCCCAGTGGACTGGGCCGTGGAGCAGGCCCACTTCGCCCTGTTCTTCAACCAGGGCCAGTGCTGCTGTGCAGGCTCCCGGACCTTTGTGCAGGAGGATGTTTATGCTGAGTTTGTGGAGCGGAGCGTTGCCCGGGCCAAGTCTCGGGTGGTTGGGGACCCCTTTGACAGCCAGACTGAGCAGGGGCCGCAGGTAAGCCGCAGCCACAGGTGGGTCTGGGTGTCTGGAACCAGCATGGAGAAGTAGAAAGGGCCTCGGACTCAGAGTCAGGCAGGAATGGCTTAAAGTCTAGGCCAGTGATGGCGAACCTATGACACGCGTGTCAGAGGTGACACGCGAACTCATTTTTTTGGTTGTTTTTTTTTTTTTGTTAAATGGCATTTAAATATATAAAATAAATATCAAAAATATAAGTCTTTGTTTTACTATGGTTGCAAATATCAAAAAATTTCTATATGTGACACGGCACCAGAGTTAAGTTAGGGTTTTTCAAAATGCTGACACGCTGAGCTCAAAAGGTTTGCCATCACTCGTCTAGGCTCTGCCATGTACCAGCTGTGCATCCGAGAAGCCACATGCCCTCTCTGAGCTGCCATTCTCCCATCCTTAACACCTGCCCTTCATAATTCAAGGTGGCTGTGGAGTGGAAATCAATGACAGAAAGCACTTTGTAAATTACATATACATAGTAAGTACTAGCAGTGTCTGTGCAGAAGGAAATGCTTGCTTCCTAGACCTTGGCCACCTGTGAAATGCATCTACCGGGACACATGGATCTGTTAACCATGGTTATTTCTGGAGAGTGGGGTCGTGGGTCATGACATGAGAGGGGAGGGTCTTTAGTTCATTTTATACTCTTCTGAGCTGTTTGATTAAATTTTTTTAACCAGGAGGATGTGTTCATTTTAATCAATAAAACTCTAGTCAATGATAATTATAAGAAAAAGAAAACAGCACCTCTCTACCATTTCCTCTGCATCCTGGTCCTTTTTCCAGCATTGTCCCTAGACCCAACCTGCCCTGGGCTCACTCTCCACAGGGCCCTGCGCTGGCCTCCTCCAGCTACCCTCCTAGGGACAAGGAGTCTGCAGGGTCTGGGACGCTCCCTGCTCCCGCATGGCCCTGAGCCTACTTCCAGGGCCCATGGGTGCCTCTCTGCAGGCTCCATCCTCCTGAGGGAGGTGTCTGTGCTGCAGGTGTTCACTCCCCAGGCGCCAGGACGGCCAAGGAACCTTTTAAAAAAAATTAACAGACTATAAAAAAAAACTACAGAAAAATGAGCAGAAACTATAGAGTTCCCATTTACCCCTTAACTCCCCCTTCACCCCCTAGTTTCCCGTTACTAATATCTTGCATTAGTGTGGCACATTTGTTATAATTGATGAGCCCATATTAATGCATTATTATTAACTAAGTCTGTAGTGTACCTTAGGGTTCACCCTTGATGTTTCACATTCTGTGGTTTTGACAAATTATAAAGATGTGTCCACCATCACACTATCATACAGGACAGTTTCACTAAAAATCCCCCGTGCCCCTGCTCATCCCTTTCTCCCTCCCCCTAACTCTGGCAACCACTGATCTTTTTACTTCTCTACAGTGTTGTCTCTTCCAAAGAATGTCATGCAGTTGGAATCATACAGTATATTTTCTGATGGGCTTTCCCCCCCAGATTGGCTCCTTTTACTTAGCAATGTGCATCTAAGGGTCCTCCCTGTCTTTTCGTGACTTGATAGCTCATTCCTTTTAATGGCTGAATAATATTCCATCGAATGGATGTGTACCACATTTTGTTTATTCACTCATCTACTGATGGACCCATGGGTGGTTTCTATTTTTTGGCTATTTGAACAGGGCTGTTAATGAATCTCAACATCTCTCTTTCTCTCGTTTTTCTTTGTGGTTTGTGGATATTTAATTATTTAGTATTTATTATGTATATGTAATTTATAAAGTGCTTTCCAAATGTGTATACAAATTTAATAAAACAAATAATAGGGGGTGGGGGCATGTGCTGGGGGGACAGGAGCAGGCGGTGAGAGGTCAATGGGGGATAAAGGAGACATGTAAAACTTTCAACAATAAAGAATTTTTTAAAAAGCCATGGTACATGCCGAACCGGTTTGGCTCAGTGGATAGAGCGTCGGCCTGCGGAATGAAGGGTCCCAGGTTCGATTCCGGTCAAGGGCATGTACCTTGGTTGCGGGCACATCCCCACTGGGGGGCGTGCAGGAGGCAGCTGATCGATCTCTCTCATCGATGTTTCTAACTCTCTATCCCTCTCCCTTCTTCTCTGTAAAAAATCAATAAAATATATTAAAAAAAAAATAAAATAAAATAAAAATAAAAAGCCATGGTACATTTACATACACACACACAAACACACACACACACAATTTAATAAAGTATTTAAGTAACATGTAAGATCCCCCTCCACCTTGTTCCCTTTCATGTCTATTCTCCATAGGTAACCACACTCACACAGAGTTAGGTTTCTATATGTTTTAACAAAAATAGGATTATGTAATATGTATTGTTCTACAAGCTTTCTCCCCTCTTTACAAAATATCTTAGGCTATCTTTCTATGTCAGTCAGTTCACAGATCTATTATTAATGACAACACAATATATGGATGTACCTGAGTTATATTAACCTGCCCCTCTACTAACGTATACTTAGAATTATTTCTGTTTTTTGCTTTTACAAAGTGCTCCCCAGTGAATGTCCTTGTTTAGGTCCCTTTGTCATATATAGAATGAATTCCTAGAAGTTTAAATAGTTGGGTCAAAGGGGATGAGCATTTAATTTTTGGCTGATATTAATAAACTACTTGCCAAAAGAGCTATGCCAGCTTATAGTCCTCCTTTTTAAAGATTGAGATATAAGTGACATAGAACATATTTATTAGTTCTAATAATGTATGAATATTAGTGTGTTCGACATATCTTTGCCATCAACGTATTTTCTCACTATTTTAAATTTTTAGTAATTTCATAGTTGAAAAATAAAACCAGAGGGTTTGCTGTACAGTTCTTTGAGGGCCAACGAGGTTGTTTGAACTGTTTTTTTTTTCTTTTTTTTTTTTTTAAAATATATTTTATTGATTTTTTACAGAGAGGAAGGGAGAGAGATAGAGAGTTAGAAACATCGATGAGAGAGAAACATCGACCAGCTGCCTCCTGCACATCCCCCACTGGGGATGTGCCCGCAACCCAGGTACATGCCCTTGACCGGAATCGAACCTGGGACCCTTCAGTCCGCAGGCCGACGCTCTATCCACTGAGCCAAACCGGTTTCGGCTGAACTGTTTTCTTATATTTATTGGCCCTTTGTATTTCCTCTGAGCCTTGCTTATTCATTTCGCAGTTGTCTCCTTGTCCGTGTGGTTCTAAGCCTGGAGCTAGGCGAGGTATGGCTCTAGCATCTCTAACTCTGGGCTCCTTCTCCTGCAGGTGGATGAAACTCAGTTTAAGAAGATCCTTGGCTACATCAACTCTGGGAAGAAGGAGGGGGCGAAGCTGCTGTGTGGTGGAGGGGCGGCTGCTGACCGCGGCTACTTCATCCAGCCCACTGTGTTCGGCGATGTGCAAGATGGCATGACCATCGCAAAGGAGGAGGTTAGCACGGGGCCTGAGCTCTGGGGAATGTTCTTAGAAGTCGATAATTCAGTCTAACATCTTGGCACTGTGACCCAACAGCTGGCTTTGGCCAAATCCTGGCTCTGTTCCTAGGACAGGTTATTTACAATTCACATCCGATCTCGTCACTCTCCTCTCAGGGCCACTGATGACGTTTCGACCACGTACAGTTTCCCCAGTGCTTTCCCCTGAGAGCTGAGCGCAGCCGCACCCGAGAGCAGCAAGCACACTTAGCTCCCGCATCTTGGTTTCTAAATCCCATTCTTCACACAAAGGAACCAGGATTCCTCGAAGAAATGGCTAATTCCAGGGAAAGTACAAGATAAACCTGGAATGTCCTGAGAGCAGAGACTGTATTTTGTTCAGTTGTTTCTTCAGCATCTAGTGTGTGCCTTGCTGAGTGATTGACTTAAATTTTAGACATTAAGTCTGTGTAACATGCCAGTAATGCAGTCATTGCAGAATTGTTTAGAAAGAGTATACATATGTCAAGCACGTGGCACATGGACGGTAACTGACCTCATTAACTTCCTTCCTTTTGGGTTTCAGTCAGCTTGGGAGCTGTTGTCTCTGGGACTATTAGGGTGCCTCTGGGGACTCTGGGAAAGCTGGATAGCAGGTGGTTCCATGTCTCCCACGCCCTCCCACTCTGCTCTCTCACCACAGATCTTTGGGCCAGTGATGCAGATCCTGAAGTTTAAGACCATAGAGGAAGTCGTTGGGAGAGCAAACAATTCCATGTATGGGCTGGCTGCAGCTGTCTTCACAAAGGACTTGGACAAAGCCAATTATCTGTCCCAAGCGCTCCAGGCTGGCACTGTGTGGTAAGAGCCTCCCAGCAGCCCCTCACACCCAGGCAGGGGTCCCCAAAGCCAGGGTCTTCCAGAATCCAGTGCTTACATCCCAGAATTTGGGGTACTGGGCTCAGGGAATGTGTGGTACAGTAGACAGATGGAGCTTCCCTGCTCCTCTCCAGGAGACTCAACTTCCCTCCAGTCCACATGCTCGTGCAGTTCTTCTTGGGCAGCAGATGCATGACCAGGGGCTCCTTACCAAACTGTAACAAGGGTGGGGGACCAGAGCTAAGGGCCCTTTACAGGATCTTAAAAGTTTAGCATCTCCCCCACACTCATTAGGATGGCTGAAATTTCAAAATCCAGAAAATACCAAGTGTTGTGAGGATGTAGAGAAATTGAAACCCTTGCACATTGCTGGTGGGAATGTAAAATGTTACAGGCACTATGGAAAACAGTCTGACAATTCCTCGATAAGTTAAACAGAATTAGCATAGGACCCAGCAGTTCCACTCCAATGTATATACCCAAGAGAAGTAGAAATACACATCCACACAGAAAAGTGTACCCAAATGTTCATAGCAGATTATTCACAATAACCAAAAGGTGGAAACGGCTTAAAAGTCCATCAGCTGATGAATAGGGAAACATAATGTGGTTTGTCCATGCAGTGGAATATTATTTGGCCACAGACAGGAAAGAAGTATTGACACATGCTACAACATAGATGAATCGTTAAAACATGAAACTAATGAAGAGCCAGACACAAAGGGCAAATACTATATAATAAGAAAGATAATTTGGAAATCGACCTATAGCAGAATGCCTTGTTTTTCTATTATTTACCGTGCCCCACTAGGGGCTGGTCGCTTATAATCTACACCTAAGCTTCATAGGTACTTGAGGTGTTCATGGC
>NW_005871304.1:1047510-1058445 GCF_000147115.1 Myotis lucifugus
TAATTTTTTTTTTTTTTTTTTTTTACCTCTCTACATAATTAGATTTAAAATGTTCTCGATGCCCCCCGATTTGGGAGAGGCCCCCGTTGGAGTTGTTTTCCCCCCCCCCCCCCCCCCCCCGTCATTGCATGAATTTTGTGCACCGGG
This sequence comes from Myotis lucifugus, assembly GCF_000147115.1. NCBI lineage: Eukaryota > Metazoa > Chordata > Mammalia > Chiroptera > Vespertilionidae > Myotis > Myotis lucifugus. The sequence goes on from NW_005871304.1 coordinate 1,047,658, forward strand.
CCTCTACTACAGTGTGATTGCACTTATAGGGAATGTCCAGAATAGGCAAATCCATAGAGTCAGAAAGTAGGGGTTGGGAGGGGGGATGAGGAGTGACTGCTTATAGGGTACAGGGTTTCTTTTTGGGGTGATAGAAATATTCTGGGATTACTTAGTGGTGATGGTTTGGACACCACTGTACATACGCTATAAAACACTGAATTGGACCCCTTAAAATGGTGAGTTTTAAATTCAATTAAAGTTTTTTTTTTTTTTTTTTTTTTTTTTTTTTAAATATATTTTTATTGATTTTTCACAGAGAGGAAGGGAGAGAGATAGAGAGTCAGAAACATCGATGAGAGAGCAACATCGATCAGCCGCCTCCTGCACGGGATGTGCCCGCAACCCAGGTACATGCCCCTGACCGGAATCGAACCCGGGACCCTTCAGTCCCCAGGCCGACGCTCTATCCACTGAGCCAAACCGGTTTTGGCTCAATTAAAGTTTTAAAAATTGCAAAGAAAAAAAAAAAAAGCTTAGCATCTAATTAGCAAAAATGGATTAATAAAATGAGATGCTGTCACGTGGTGTTCCCTGTTATACCGGCATCCATCTGTGACCACGTCATGAAGGATGAAGATGGTGTACGGCTTTATGTCATGTAGCTCGCTTTCAACTCCTACGTGGCTGGTTATTACTATTCTTCCCATTCATTTTTCCTCCGTAAAATTTTAGAGCAACAAAGGAGGTCTGAGGGGTATGACACATATCCCCGAAAAGTTATTTCTGAAATCTTTTTTCAACTTATAGGATCAACTGCTATGATGTGTTTGGGGCCCAGTCACCATTTGGCGGCTACAAGATGTCTGGGAATGGCCGGGAGCTGGGAGAGTATGGCCTGAAGGCATACACTGAAGTGAAAACCGTGAGTATGGGCACCTTCTCAGCCCTCTTCATCACGACAGACCATCAGTAGTATTTATTACTAATTTCTTGTTTTAAGCTAGAGAAGCTACTACTACTCTTCCTATAGTCTTAAAAAAAAAAGGGGAGAGAGAAACATCAGTGATGAAAGAGAATCATTAATTGGCCGCCTCCTGCATGCCCCCCACTAGGGATCAACCCCAAAACCTGGGCATGTGCTTTTTAAAACAAATTTATTATTATTTTTTGGGGGGGGTGGGGGGGGGCGCATGTGCTTTTGTAGAAAGAAGCGGCAGCACTTGATTCATCAGCCAGCACTCATACTGTGCCAGGCACTGTGCGTAGTGCTTGTGATAAACAGTCCTGTATTTTGAATTTGGAACTCAAGTGATGATACTAACAAAAATAGGGATTTTTCAGGATAGGAGTCAAGTTTGCAGGGAGGACCAACGAGAAAAAAATCTTCTTTTAAACTCATTTTTACTAAGTGCTTATGTTGTGCCAGAGTCTATGCTAGACTTTCTTAGGTACGTCACCTCATTTAGTGCTCACAGCAACCTCATGAAGTAGATACTGTTATTAGCCCATTTTACGGATGAGAAAACAAGGCATGTAGAGATGAAGTACTTGCCCAGTAGGGGGTAAGGTTGGGCTGAAACCCCAAAGCCATCTGAATTTGGAATCTTCCCATTTAACACACTGAGACACCTGCAAGCTTCAGCACATTGTTTTTTCCCCTTTGATTCTTTTGGGGAAAAATATGGATCTAGGTTAGGGTCTCAGTCTTGGCACTGTTATGTTTGGGGCTGGATAATTTAATTCTTTGTTGTGGGGCGGACCTGTGCAGTGTAGGATTGTTGGGCAACATCCCTGACTTCTACCTTCTAGATCAGGGGTGGGGAACCTTTTTTCTGCCAAAGGCCATTTGGACATTTATAACATCATTTGCTTAATATAATTCACTTAATATAAATTTTTGTTGCTATGAAAAAAGCTCCTAGATTTACTGAATTTCGAGTCCCACCTGTGGTTGCCTTGGCAGAGTCAGACCAAATGATTTTGCGGGCCTTATACCATGGTTCCTCCCCTCTCCCCCTCCCCGCCCCACCTAGATGCTAGTAGGAATTCCCCTCCCCCCCTTCCCATGACAATCACAGATGACTGGGTTAAGGAAGGCAGAGTGCGATCTCGTACAGAACACAGCCCCAGTGGCTCCTGGGTTTGGCCAGATGGTCGTTCAGATGTTAGAAGGAAGGACACCCTGCCTTCTGAAGATGCCTACGGGTCAGCATGGAGATGTAACAGCTTCTCTGCATCCCCTTACAGGTCACAGTCAAAGTTCCTCAGAAGAACTCATAAGAACCACACTGGCTTCCTTACTTATCCAGTGACTGGGCATTCCACGGAATCAACAACAAAACCAAGAAAAGTGACCCTACACCCTAAGTCTCAAGAGAGAAATTCTCCCACACAATCTCTTGGATCAACAAAGGCCCAGAATTTGAATTCCTTTTGGGTGGGGGTGGGGTGAAGAGGTGACAGTTTTTCAGAAGTAGCCGGGAATGTCTCATCCCATCTGTCTGACACACTTTTGTAACTTGCCTTTAAGGGGGAAGGAACGCCTCTGTTCACAGCTGTACTAACACAGGCCACAGCTAGCACCTCGTTTTGTATTCTGGGCTAAAACTCATTAAAAACAATGCTACTCTTCACTTTTCGGGCGACTCTTCCTCGGTCTCAGCAACCCAAGGAAATGCTGCCACACAGGTATGTGTCCCTGTGTTGGCCTGTCCCCCTGGGCAGGCTCCGTGCTAGGCACTAAGGATGACACCTACGCAAGACTCCCAGCCCCTGCTCTCAGAGAGGTGGAGTAAACCAGGAAAGAGACACTTCACTCTGAGCTGGTTCTCTGTGCTTTAAGTTGAAAAGCATGATCGGATCAAAGGAGACAGAGTCTTGCTGGACCCATTTCACAAGATTGATTTGGAAACCAGATGTCAATGTACTCATTTTAAGGGAGGGCTGTATTTCCTTTTGAATCTCCCATCCAGAACACTGCCTTTCTTCAGTCAAGGGATCTGGCAAAATTTGTATTGTTAGTAAATTAGGAATCACAAGATTCCTTGGTGAGCAATGGAATCAGAGCAAAATGAGTGGAATCACAGTAGTAGTTTGTGAAGTTAGTGATCACCTTTGGATCACAGAGTCCTTTAAGAATTTGAGGAAAAGTTTGCTCCTCAAGAAAAATAACATCTGTGTAATTTTTGCAGACAGTGTCAGCAAAGTAATGAAGTTCATTGGTTGACCCCGGCCTTCCATCACTCAAGCTAAGCCACATCTTGATAAATGATCCCAGTCCACTAAAGAATAATTTGACTTATTTGAATAGCATGTCACACTTTTTGTCATATGTGCATATACCTATACTATTATTTACTTTCTTTATTTAAATCAACTCATTCGGATAAAATTAAAGTTACTAAATTTAAAATGAGATACAAATAAGCCTTATCATTTAGATTATACATGCATATGCAAATAAATGCAATTATTCTACAACTATTCATACCTGAAATAAGTGTGTTTCAGGGAGGAAACCAGGATTTTATTGACAACAGCAGGCTAGTTCAGTTCATGTTGCTTCTCAATGAATGGGGTTAAAACCAAACCCATATTCTAGCTCTGATGATGACTAACAACAACATAGCAAAGGGTAAAACTCTGAACTCCCTGTTCTCTTGTCCTGCTCTGCGGCCTCCTCCCAGGCTTGGGTGGCCCACGCCTTGCAAGCTGGAGTGTACGGCGGCACCAGGGACAGACTGGTCAGCTGAAATGGCTGTCCCTGCCCTCGTGGCACTTGCAGTCTTTCAGTATATTCTACAGGCTAAAGAAAAGGCCTCTTTACTTGAGAGTTAGGGTGATGCCTGCCCCATGACTAACCTGACCACCAAATTAATGCAAAATCTCATGATGTTGGGTGAGATTTCTTCTGGGAGGGGTTTGTGTTTTTTTTAAATACAAATAGTGTATCATTTAAGATTATTTTAGCTGTGTTAGAAAACTAAATTTAAACCAGTGTAAAAAGAAAAAAAAAAAGATGGCTCCCATATTCCAAAATCCTGGGATCTTGGTTTTGGCCATGGCTTGGTTCAGAGGTTCAACAAGTTTCCATCTGTTGGTTCTACCTCTGTCATGTGGGCTTCATTTTCAGGCCATACCCATCCATTTTGTTTCTGGTGGGTCTAGATCCTTAGAAGAGCCAACTGCCCTTAAGAGCTCCAGTCTCATACCCCGTCAGGCTCAAGTCCACTGGCTGGAGAAAGCTCCTTTTTGCTGGCTCAGGCAGAGACCTTGAGGTTCATACTGACTGATGTGACATCCCACCTCTAACCCCAACCAATCAGTGGCCAGAGGGATGAGATGTGGTAATGTACTTACATCTGAGTCATGTTCAACCTTGTAGCCTGGAGAGGCACTCACTCCACTGAGATAAGAGATGGGCCCCCGACACCCCACCCCACCCCAACTGGGGCTTTTGTCTAAAGGAGGGGGGCATGGGACTGGAGAGTCCCCTACTGACCTTTTGCCAATATTTTAGTACTCCAAATAACATTGCCAAGAACCCTCTTAGGAGTGAATTGGAAATAACAGAAATCCAATGTTCTCCCCTCCCGCCCCCCAGCTCTGTGAATCAGACTCCCTGTAATTTTAAGAGAATCCACTCCTTAAACATATAAAGGAAATGCTAGCTATGAAGAAATGTCTATAATGTTGGTTTGACATGCTAGACACTTATTAATCTTGTGTTTTCAGTGACAGGGACCAATCAGAACCTTAAGAAGCTATCTGAAGCAAAAAACAAAGTTCTCAGGTTCTGAACCACCTAATCTCTCTGGGTATTTGGATGTAGGTCAGTCACAGGAGTATTGGGTGTAAAGCTGCTGTTTCTCCCTTTAGCCCTGCGGAGTGCCCAAGAGAAAATGCTCCCACTTCTGGCTGAATACACAAGGAACTTCCCGTGCAGCCTGGAGGACCTGACTAATGAGGCCTATTGCTAAGTGTAGGCGCCACCTGGTGGTCAGTAAGCACAACTACAGCGCTATCCTCTTCAAGAGCTGATGGACCTACTTACTGGTGTTTTTCAAAGACAGTGTTACAACACAGTCAACATTTGGCAGGAAATACAAAAAGGGAATAAAGAGGCCATCATGACATACCCCAAATAATTTTAAACCGGGACTCCAACAAAAACCTGTGCACAAATGTTCACATCAGTACTATTTATAATAGCCAAAAGGTCAAAACATCCCAAATGTCCCTCAACAGGTGAATGGATAAATAAAATGTGATCTTTCCACATAATGTAATATTACTCAAGCAAAAAAAGCATGAAGTACTGACACATGCTACAGCATAGATGAACCTCAAGAAACATGCTAAGTGAAAGAAGCCAGACACAAAAGGCCACATGTACGAGTCCATGTATATATGACACGTCCAAAATGGGGTAAACCCAAAGACAGAGTAGATTGGTGGTTGCCAGGGACTGGAAAAGTTACTGCTTAATGGACACAGGGTTTCCTTTTGGAACTAGACAGAGGTGATGGTTGCACAACATTGTTAGTGTACTAAGTGCCACTTGAATTGTTCACTTTAAAATGATCAATTTTGCCCTAGTTGGTTTGGTTCGGTGGAGAGAGCATCAGCCTGCGGACTGAAGGGTCCCTCATACCCTGGCTCTGAACCAGAAAAAGGTCCCTCACTCAACCAGGCTGGCGCTCTGATTTCAGATTTCTAGCCTCCAGAACTGTGAGAAATTTCCGTCGTTTATAAGCCACCCAATCTGTGGCATTTTTTTTCATAGCAGCCTCAACAGACTAGGACAGCACCTGACCTTCACTCATTTCTAACTCCTAACTGCCTCCTCTCTTCAATCCCATTGCCAGGGATGGGGTTAAGAATATCAGTGCTGTATATTACCTGGTATTAGTAGCAGTAGTAATAATAATAAATAATGATCAGCTGAGTGTTCAGTGGTATATTATAAAAGCTACATCAAAATGCTATATACCTGCACATTTGCAATAATCCATTTCTCAGCTGGAAAGTGTGAATCAGTTGTCAAATGAGATAGTATAACTCCTTGGGAATTTTGCCTTTTCAGAATCCCACTTTCCACTTAAGCTTCAAAAGGCTACCAAGTGAAGTTGATTAATGGGTATAGAGTTTCAGTTTTGCAAGATTAAAAAGTTCTGGAGATTGGTTGTACAATGCGAATGTATTTAACATTACTGAGTAATATATACATCTTAGAAATGGTTAAAATGGTTATACATGTTTTGCCACAATAAGATAGTAATTTTTCAAAAAGGCCACCAAGTAAGGCATCTGAGAAGCTATCCCAGGAGACAGATGACATTTCTGTTGCTCCCAAAGGAGAGACCCAAGCCAGTCAGCGAACGGTGAGGGGGCAAGCAGGAGTCCTCCCGCAATGGGCAGAGAAGGCTCCGTGTGGGACAGCTTAGGCCAGGCTGCAGGAGGTGTTCCAGGAAGCCTGGGCAGCCCAGCAGGGGCGCTGTAGAAAGGCAGAGCTGCACTGTGGGCCTGGGGTTGGCCTTGATGATTGCAAGGGTTCCTTCCAACTCTGAGAGGCTAAGTTCAGCAAATGCTAGAACTTTCTATTCAGGGACTGCCAATTTTACTATGATATATTCTGAGGAGCAGATTTAGGTAAAAACCAACCAACCAGTGCATGCTTTCACACTATAGGAGAATGTAACTTCATATATTCTTGGTACCTTCCCAGTAGGAATCCGCTGCTAAAGATTTATCCAAGAGAACAACTGGACAAGTGTGCAAAACATGTTAGGAAAGAGCACTATTTATTTATTTATTTATTTATTTTAAAATATATTTTATTGATTTTTTACAGAGAAGAAGGGAGAGGAATAGAGTTAGAAACATCGATGAGAGAGAAACATCGATCAGCTGCCTCCTGCACACCCCCCACTGGGGATGTGCCCGCAACCAAGGTACATGCCCTTGACCGGAATCAAACCTGGGAACTTTCAGTCCACAGGCCGACGCTCTATCCACTGAGCCAAACCAGTTACGGCAAGAGCACTATTTTTAATAGCAGAAAACTTCAAACAACTTACATGTTCATTAAAAAAAAAAAAACAGTGACCACTCGGCGGCATGCAGATGTCACTCTTAAGTGTCAAATGAAAGGAAGATGTTTGGAGGGTGGGGATGTGGGACAGGAAGTGCAGAGAGAGACAGGAACACTGCTCCTTTTTCCTCTCCTCCCTCTGAAGACTGACTCTCCCCACTTTAATATTCATGAGGCCCACAGTGACTGCCTCCGCCTGGACAACACGATCCACGACTGGTTTAATGTTCCAGTCTCAATTCGCAGGAGACTCTTATGGACCAGCTTGGGTCTGATGTCCATTCCCAAGTCAGTCACCTGTGGCTGGAAGATGGAGGTCACATGACACTCACTTGTAGCTGTACCCATTCCCTAAGCAGCAGCCGCTGGTGATGGGCACCCTGGAGATGTCTACACTCGTTCAACAGAGTCGTCCAGAATCAACAGGCATCATCTGCATCACCAGGCAGCTGCTGCTGCTTTTTAAAGATTATCTTTTTAAAAATAATTTTATTTGAGAGAGAGAGGAGAGACATTGATTTATTGTTCCACTTATGTATGCATTCATTGGTTGATTATTGTATGTGCCCTGACGAGGGACTGAACCCACAATCTCGGTGTATTGGGGATGATGCTGAGCTACCCGGCCAGGGCCCAGGGGCTTATTCTTGGGCCTTCAGATCTAATGGTAATCACCTTGCTGGGTTTTGGACTCGCTTAGGACCCACAACCCGTGCCTTCCTTCTAATTTCTCCCTTTTAGACTGAAAATGTCTATCCTATGCCTGTCCCATAATTGCATTTTGGAAGCACATAGCTAATCTGTTTGACAGGTTCACAGCTAGAGAGGAATTTTGCTTTAAGATGACTCATACGTAGAGTTCCACACACATTTGACTTAGATGATATGTAGATACTCTGGACTTAAGAGTTGATGCTGGAGAGTTAAGACTTTTGGAGTGTTGGGAATGTGTTTTGCATATAAGAAGGACATGGTTTTTGGGGGGCTATTCTGTTACAGCAGCCTGACAGACAGACAGACCACATTTTCCTTGTGGTGTCCTGGGTTTGACTTTGCTTGAAAGCCACTGCTTAATTTCAGTACTGGTTGCCACCTAGAGACTTAAAAATTTCAAAACTACCAAGTTCTGGCTCCTTATTGTTTAAAAAGTCATTTGTCTCCTCACATTTTACTATAAGCAGCAAGAATAAAACAGGCAGCACCTTCAGCTTAGAAATTGCCTTAGTTAGATTACTCAGTTCATTAGAAACACTTTCTCTTTCCACATACAGATGACAGTGTTGCTAAATCTTTTGCCACTATGCAATAAGGGTCCTTTTCTCTCCAGTTCCAATAATGTGTCCCTCACTTCCTTTTGAGCCCTCACTGGCAGCACCCTCAAAGTCCAGATTTCTAAGTTTCTTCAAGATAATTTAGGCTTTTCTAACGCACTCAAGATCTTTCCAGTCTCTGTCCATAGCCTGGTTCCAAACCACTCTCACATTTTAGGTAGTTATGACAGCACCCACCTCCAGGAACCAAAAATCTACATTATGTTATCTATGTTATATGACAAATTACCCCAAAACTTCGTGCCTTAAAAGACTTATTTATTCTTTTTGTTGTTGTTGACACTATTACAGATGTCCCCATCCCTCCCTTTGCCCCTCTCCACCCAGCCCTTGGCCCCCTTCCAAACCGTTGTCTGTGTCCTTGGGTTATGCATATATGTCCTTTGGCTAATCCCTTCACCTTCTTTCATCCAAGGAGAAGGAGAGAGAGAGACACATCTATCTCTCTATATAAAAGGCTAATATGCAAAGTGTCCCCTTGGGAGTTCAACTGCTCGCTATGACATGTGCTGACCACCAGGGGTGGCGTGGAATGAAGGAAGACTCCAGTCGGAAGGCCCCAGGCCTAGGGAGCCTACCCATGCACAAATCATCAACCGATGCCTCCTTCATGCCCCCTACTGGGGATGGAGCTTGCAACCTGGGCATATGCCCTGAGTGGGAATCTAACCAGTGACCTCTTTTCCTGGGTTGACACACAACCACTGAGCCACACCCACCTGGGCTCCAATAGTCTCTCTCTTTTTTTTTTTTACATAACATTGGAACTTTTTATTTTCTAATTAAAATTCAAGTTGCTAAAAGTGGATACAGTAGACAGTTGGACAGCCAATTTGGCAGAAGCTTCATTTGAGAAAAAAAAGAAACAATTTCTTTACATGACTGCTTTGGATCTCTTCTCTCAGCCTTTCTCAGTGCATAAAGTGAAACTTTACCTCATCCAATAGCCTCTTTTCTTTTAAAAAAAATATATTTTATTGATTTTTTACAGAGAGGAAGGGAGAGGGAATGTGCCCGCAACCAAGGTACACGCCCTTGACTGGAATCGAACCTGGGACCCTTGAGTCCGCAGGCCGACGCTCTATCCACTGAGCCAAACCGGTTCTGGCCAATAGCCTCTTTTTAAAAAAATATATTTTTATTGATTTCCGAGAGGAAAGGAGAGGGAGGGAGGGAGGGAGAGAGAGAGAGAGAGAGAGAGAGAGAGAGAGAGAGAGAAACATCAATGATGAGAGAATCATTGATCGGCTGCCTCCTGCACGCTGCCCCCTGGGGATTAAAACTGCAACCTGGGCATGTGCCCCTGACCAGAATCAAACCCGGGACCTTTCAGTCTGCAGGCAGACACTCTATCCACTGAGCCAAACCAGCCAGGGCTCCAATAGCCTCTTAATAGCTCTCCTTGTCTTCATTCCTGCTTGCCAATATTTCATTCTGCATACAGCAGAGTGATCTTTTAAAACATAAACATGAACACATCACTCTTTACTTAAAACTCTCCCAATGGCTTAGAATAAAATCCAAAATCCTTACCATGACTCCTAAGGATACATATGATACAGCCCATCCACCTCTCCAATCTCATCTTTTATCACGCTCTCCTTCTGTTCTCTGTCTCCAGCTACCCTGACTTTCTTGCTGTTCCTGGAACACATTTAGCTTACTTCCACCTTAAGACTTTTGCACTTGCTGTTCCACGTGCCCAGAAATCTCCTTCTTGTAGCTCCAATGGTCAGCGCCTTCCAGTTCTTCAGAGCTCTCAGCTTCACTGTTACCTCCGGAGAGACCTTCCCTGATCATCTAAGAGGAAAGAGTCCCCACATCCAGCTATTATCTAACCTCAGTATCCTGTTCACTTTCTTCTTAGCGCCTCAAACTCTGTGTTTTTCCCTGTTTATTTTCCGCTTTCTTTCCCTACTGTTTCCCCGGTGTCCTTAGGCCTGGCACAGCGTGGTGTTCAGGAAATCAGTGAGTGAATGAAGAGCCACGAAAAGGAAAAGCTCCTGCAAGGCCCTTTGGTAGGTGGCGGGCATAAGGGAAGGAGCACAGCCAGGAGCACGTCTCAGCCGTGCGCGAGCCCGGCTCTGAGCTGTTACCCAAGCTGCAAACGGGGTTAAGAACCTACCCGGTTTGGTCCCAGCGGCGAATGCCCGCTCGGTAAAGGAAAAGAGCTTCCCGACAAGTAACGCTCCGTAGGCACAACTATGGCAGCGATTACTCTGCACATCCTGTTCTCTTACCGCGGGGCCCGTTCGGGGCTTCAGGGTCCTCTTCTCCACCGCGAGGCGACATCCCCGAGTCCTTCCCGCACGAGGTTTCCAGCGACTTCAATCTCCGCGGCGCGCGGGAGGGCAGCGGCGTCTCCCCGGCCCCGCCCCGCCC